>NW_027070071.1:167109-209953 GCF_002906115.3 Quercus suber
TTTTTTTTTTTTTTTTTTTTTCAAAAGATTTACTTTCTTTGGTTTTACATTCTTATCTGGAAATAATGAATTGCGTTCGTATAGGCATATTGGATGCTTGCAATTGAAATAGCGTTTCTGGCGAGTCAGAGGACATACAGACAGCCTACATATCACTCAGGTCTTCATCCAGGCAGGTCAGAAAATCCAAGCCATTGTTAAAGAGTATGAAGCGACATCTCAAGTCTCAACCAAAGAACAGATCAGACAGCTCTGGTCTGGGGAGTACAGGGCATACAGGAACATGAAAAATAACTGGGATTACCTTCACTTATCAGGAGATCCAAAAGGCAAGGCTTGAGGAGTATCAGGTAGAGAGTGTGTGGAAAAATGGTTAACTCAAGCCGTTAAATCTCTTTTAATACTAGCATAAATAAAGTGATCCTAAAATAATTAATTCCAAACTTAAGATAAAAAAATCAATTTTATTTGTACACCTAAAAAGAATTTCATTTTTAAGTCTTATTTTGATATTTAAATCATTTGTTTTAGTGTTGATTTTATTCAAATGTTTAACACCTTAAGTTATACAACTTAAGTAATGTCTCTAATTATATTATGCTTTAACCTTTAAGAACACATTTATTTTTTCTTACCTATAAAAAAAAAACATTTATTAATATTACAAATGACAAAAATAATATATTTAATAATTAAAACATTTGAAAACAAAATTAAATCAAAATCTCAATTCATTAATGAAAAAGAATCCAATTTTTTTATTTTTTAAAAAAAAAAAATGAAAAAGAAGTTTAAGTAAAGATAGGAATTTGGTCCGATAGATCTAATTTAGCCAAATATTATCTATGATCTAAAAGGACATAAGTGTTGGATTAAAATGAATTGACCCCTTGCAAATTAATTAATTATCTAAGTTAATTAATTAATCAAATTACATGCATTAGTGTGGTAACAAAAACAAATCACTAAATAACTAAATGCAGCGGAAATTAAATTTGACACAAGTGATTTGTTTATGAATGGGAAAAACTATTGAGGTAAAACCCCACCGGATGAATTTAAAGTCACCACTCTCGAAAATCTACTATTATAAATCACAAGCGGTTACAAGTATGAGAAATCTTACCAAACCCTTTGGCCTATTTCGAAATACCAACCTACAGTTGAACCCTTACCCTAACACCCAATTGAACTTGTATTGTAGCAGCAATCTCTTTGTTCAATGCACGAATCCCAGTACATTACTAACCAATGATGCATAGGTCCCAGTACGTGACTAACTCACCAACTTGAAGAAGATGTTGGCTGCAAAGTTCTTCAGTTCATTAATAATGAAGATCAGGAAGCTTCTTGGTTACAAAACCCTTAGCGTAAAGACGTAGTAGCTTCTACAGAAAGAATGATGAACTAGAGCAATTTTTGCCTCCGGTCACACAATGCATATATTATTCTTTTGCATCATCTTGTGACAGCTCTTAAAATAATCCTTATATATGATTGTGAGAAAAGAAACCCTACACAAATACATAGGAATATGCATGTAATCAGATCTTGAAAATCTAATTTTGTAATTCTTGACAAATATAGCTTGTGTCGAGCTTCTATCAAGCTTTAACATTAGATCTCGATAAAAGTCTTTCTGTTGAGATTGTTGTTGAGCTTTAAAGAACAATACTTCTTTCACTTGTTTCTTGGTCAGACTTGCATGACTTTAATACTTAACTTGAACACTTGTTTCTTGAAGTACTAAACACATCTTAGATCTACCCAATTACAAGTAAAGTGCGTTTTGTCAAAGGATTAGCTAATTACATAAATATGTCCCTAAAAATAAGAGGAATTCTAAATTGAATTAGTTAGACTTTCGAAGAAATACAATCATGAAAAGATTCATCAGAACCTTAAATTATATGATCTAAAAGGATATGAGAGAAATTCCACATACTAAGAAATTAACACAAAGCACAAATAGAATTTTAAAATATAAAAATAGATAAACATTGATAAAATCTTAACAATCAATAAGTAAAAGTAATCTGAAATCAGATTGCACTACAGCACAAGGACATGTTTTGAACCAGATTTTTCATAATTATAGTTAATTGAAAAAAATCAAAACACTTACAAACTAAATACATAAAATAACCAAAACCTAAAACACACAAAGTATACTTACCTAAGAGAAACCAATAACTTAAATGGGTGTCACATGTTTTGCTTCTTTATAATAGACTTCCTTTGACATAATATTAATACATGCAAATTTAGAAACAAATAACAATAAGTAAGATGAATTTATTTAATCAAAACTATCATATACAAATATGTAGGGATAAGGGTCTAAAATTATATATTGGGCCTTGGTCCTTGGCCGAGGACGAATAAACAATAGTGAGGGCATTAAGCTTAGAGTCCCATAAGTATGTTGCATATGGAAAGGTTGGGAGAGGTGATCCGAGGAGTAGTATCTCCTTGGATAAACGAAGCACAGATCAAACATATACCCTATCGTTCAAAGTGGCCTTCTAGGAAATTCCACTAATAGGGACGTGAATTATGAATGTACAGAGGGATGGAAGCTCAAAAATGTCTAAGAGAAAGCTGTTACCATTGCATTGAATGCTTTATAGCTAACTCTCTAGTCGTATTAATAAAGAAGTGATCTCTAAACAATATTTTTCAGCCTTACAACTACCTCAAAAGACTTCAGGAATGAGCTGATGGGATAAGTATTAACACTAACCCTCTAGCCTACACGTGGAAGGTAGAGATGAAAGGAGAAGATAGTATAAAAGAAGAAGGAGGCAATAAGAGTGGAGATCGAAAAATTAAGAGAGAAACACTATAGCAATTAGGAACCAAACTTGTAATCAAACTTAAGAGCAATACATAAGAACAGATTTCCTTGGATTGTGCCAATGACAGTTTTCTGTAGCTAAAACTTGTCCATTTTCTTTTTCTTGTCATTCGAATCCACCTTATTTGTTGTCCGACTCATTTTAGCCCAGTTTTTCAACTCACTCTCTACAAATTCATTGTTTTGGGCTTTTTGGGCCTAAGTCCATCCACCTTTTGGGCTAAGGACTCAAATCTGGTCCTTACAAAATACATATGCATAAGTTGTAACTTGAATTAAAAAAAAAAAAAAAAAAACGTATGAGGAAATATATCCTAACATTTAATAAAATAATTTTTTAAATAATTAATAAAATGTAAGATGAAACTTGAGGGGGAAAAAGCGTGAGAGTTGTGGGATTCTAGACTTCAGTTTAGAAATTTTTTTTTTTTCCCTAGGGAAGGAAGTTTAAAAAAAAAAAAAAAAATTATAATCGACTTTTAGTTTGAAGAGAATTGAAATTTGTTCAGATTTTACTAAATTAAACTATTATTAATTTTATCACTTAATTTGAGGAAATATATCCTAAGAATTAATAAAAAAAATTAATTTAATAATTAATGAGATTAGTTGTTTATTAGGAAAAAAAAAAAGTTCCAGAGAGAGAGAGTATTATATAAATTTATCAACTCCTATAAATCTATATAACATGTATATCCTTCCAATACAAATACATATGCCTAAGTTGCAGCTTGGAAAAAACAAAAAACAAAAACGTGGGATGCAAGAGGAATTCTATGGAAAGACTGAATATATATATATATATATAAGTTTTGAAATTTTGATAATAGATTTTTAGTTAAAGTAGAATTTAAATTTCTGAAACTTAGTGCATGTTGCACATTTTGTTAAAATACTTATTTTTACTTTATCTAAAGAAATTGATAAGAACAAATAAGTTGTTGTCTCTATCAACTAAAACTTAGATGCATGTTTTATGTTTTTGTCAAAACACTTATTGTTACTTTATCTAAAAAAATTGATAAGAAAAAAAAAATAAGTTTTTGTTTCTATCAACTAAAACTTAAATGCATGTTGCATGTTTTGTTAAAACGTTTATTGTTATTTTATCTAAAATGTATGTTGCATGTTTTGTTTAAATACTTATTGTTACTTTATCTAAAGAAATTGATAAGAACAAATAAGTTGTTGTCTCTATCTAAAAAATGTTTTTATCTAAAATATTTATGTAATTTGGTAAAGCCACTTGGCATAACCATAACTTATAAAGCTCAACTTTTATTATAAAAACACTTATCATTATTTTATCTAAAATGCAATTGCCTATTTTGTTAAAATATTTATTGTTACTTTATCTAAAGAAATTGATAAGAACAAATAAATTGTTGTCTCCATCTAAAAATGTGTTTTTATCTAAAAATTTTGTTATAATTTGGTGAAGCTACTTGGTGCAACTAAAGCTTAGAAAAAAATGGTGCAATTTAGTGAAGCCACTTGGCGTAATCATGGTTTCTAATCCCAACTTTTATTATATAGTATATGATATGATATAATATTATTTTTATGATATGTTGACGACTAGGATCTCAATCAATAAATTATAACACGACCCAATGTTATTAGTTTGGAAGACCACTAGGCATTACAGATGTGGTCCTCCATGAAAACTGAGTAATTTCTTTGTTGGATACACCACAACTAGTCGTAAAGCCATAAATATTTTCTAGGGCCCAAGCTAAATATATAGTCATTTTCAATCCACAAATAACATGTACACACACATACACATACACATACTCTGTACACATGTCTTTTAGAAATTGTGTGTTCAAAACAAAATTTCAAAGAAAGTGTGTATAGAGTGTGCGCAATAACAAGTGTATAATAAAGATTTTTTTTTTCCATCAAAAAAAAAAAAAAAAAAAAACAAAGATTTTTTTTCTTATGTCTTTGACATGATTTATTATGTGTTATCATTCTCATATATTTTTTGATAAGCTTATCTTCTTATATGTAAGAACATTGTGTAAAGTCAGTTTTATATAATTCAAGTTATATATATATATATATATATTCATTAAATTGTGTTTAATCATCTTTTAAATTATATTAATGATAAATAATATTATTTAAACCATTTAAATAAATATTAATTTTTGTTAAATAAATTAAATATTAGACATTAGACAATAATAATATTTTTATAAAAATAAAACGTATACAAATCAAATAAATTCATATCTAAGAGAAATAAAATAATAACAATAATATTAAATAAAAAAATTTTGATGGATGAAAAAAGAATAACATATTCGCCACTTTTAATCATAAAATTCATTGCATCATTTTTTTCTTATGTATAAAGGTGGAAAAAATAATGCACCCTTATATCTCTAACTCTTAAATACAAAATGGAAATTATAGTTTCTCAAAAAAAAAAAAAAAAGGAAATTATTGATATTATTATTAGAAATAAATGGACATGTAACTCTCTTAAAAGTTACCATTGTTTTTTAGTGAAGTTTGTAGTGTGTTTTTGTGTTAGAACATTTTTCCCTGCCTCTCATGTGTGTGTTTGTTTCTCAAAAAAAAAAAGTTAATTAATTATATATATATATATTAGCGCTTTAATTATTATTATATTTTTGATAAAAAAATGTTTTAAAATTCAAATTAGTGTCTGTACAAAAATAAGAGGAGGGGGAAGATTTTAGTTTATAACTTAATTTCTAAAAAATGTCAGGGGACCAAACGTTGGTGGGCCCCTCCTTCCTCCGCCGTTGGTGACAACCCACCTTCCCTACTGCCCCAATTGTCAAGAAAATTTTCAAAAAAATGTCAGCCACTGAGTTTGTGAAAGTTTTCTCTTTCCCTTACAAAAAATCAAATCAAATCGAAAATTTATGAATCTTTAACCATAAGTTTTTGTGGGTTTCGGTCAACTTAATTAGAAAAAAAAATTTGTCAATGAAAAAAAGATTTTGGGTTCAAATACTACCTATATAAAAAACTAATTAGTATCATGACCTGATAATATTGAGCAATCAACTTAGAGTGGACTATAGAGGTTTGCTGCTGTGGAAGCTTTGTCAAAATAAATTTGACACTCAAAAGAAAAATATTTTGTCAAATACTTTGTGATAAATCTCACCGCACTCAAATAGAATACTCAAAGGAGTTATTAATAGAAAATGTTGAAACTTTATTCTAATTGACAAATTTTAACTCTACCAGAATACAATTAGATTTTCTTTAAATCAAATGGACAACTTCCTAGTGCTCAGTAGAATTGGTGTCCCTTCATCACGAAGGTGTTGTGAGTTTTTCCTTGGAATAACAAGTTTATTCCTTGGCTAGTTGGGTTTTCTCTTTCTGGGGATTGGGAAATAGGAGTTTTTAGTCTAGTGCTTCCAAAAAATCAAGCAACTTGGCAATGGAAGACTTGACACAGAGTTGGAGTCGTTTGACATTATCTGACAAGGAGGGCCCTGGATGCAATCTCACAAAAAAGGAAGACGTCATGACTCACTCAATAGCAGTCAAATTTCTGACAAAAAGAGCTCTAAACATGGACATCATCGCTAGGACTTTCAATCCTTTATCGAGGCCTCGAAATGGGTTTAAAATCCAAAATCTTGATGATCATGTTATGCTATTTACCTTCAATAACAAAGCTAATGTGGATCGTGTCCTTGCAAGTGAACCTTGGAGTTTCGATAAACACTTAGTAGTTATGCAAAGGTATGAGCAAGAAACGGCCATAGAAGAAATCCTTTTTAACCGAGCTAGTTTTTGGGTTCAATTGCATGGCATACTATTGCTGCAGAACTATGGAAGCGGCGATTAAGATTAGCTCAGTCATTGGAGAGGTTTCTCATTCACTTACTCCAGAGGAATCCGATGGGGAAACTTTCTTCTACCTCAAAATTACAATTGATCTTTCTCTTCCTTTGTGCCGAGGGCGCCTTATTTCTCTGGAAAACGGTAAACAAACATGGGTGAGTTTCAAATATGAGTGACTTCCAAACATGTGCTACAGGTGTGGACGACTCACTCATGATGATAAAGACAGTGAAATCTAGATTAATAGTGAGGGCACTCTAAAATCGGAAAAGAGACAACTTGGGGCACATTTAAGAGCACCTGCTTTTGTGTAATAGTGCCAGGATATTATTCAACCAAAAAAAAAAAAAACTGCTCCAAGTGTTTCTCAATCATCAATGGAATTCAAGACACAAGATCACCTCTCAAATCACGGCGGAGAACAAGTGGTTGAGGGTGGCCGAGGAAGCTCTGATGAGAATGTGGTGAGGAAGCCGAAGAGCCACCAAACGGATCGACCAACAGACAGTTAAGACGATAAAGAGGAGGAAGCATTACCTGAAGTGACGCCAGGGATAACCGTTGCTTTTAAGATGAATTTTAGTCACTCTGCTATTTCAGATCAGGTTTTAAACAATGAAGCCATTTTGGAGAACCTTAAAAATAGCTTTGAATCCGAGTTAAAGGTAACAAAACTTATCTCGAGTTAAGGAAGAGTCACAAAACTGACAAAAGGTAACAAACTCTACCCTAGCACGTGACAAACTTATCTCGAACCCAGCCCATCTAAATGAAGCACGTGAGCCACTTACCAAGGCTAGGGTTGATGACACCTCATCTGAACTTCAAAAACTGCCATCCTAGTCACGCAGACCTCGACCAAACATCCCAAACCTCAGTAATTCTTTCACATCTGTTATTGGGAAAAAAAAAAGCTCACCTTGATAGAGATTGAACAAAAGCAGGGTTCCAAAAAACATCAGAAACTTCAGGAGTATGAGAATGCTTCTTTCAAAGTGGTGGAGGCTGGTTGCCAGCCCCGCCAACCACGATGAATTGCATCAGTTGGAACTGCCGTGGTTTAGGCCAAATACGTGCGGTTCTAGAACTCACTGAATTGGTCAAGAAATATGCCCCATCAATTATTTTTCTCATGGAGACGAGATCAAGAGAGGGTTATCTGAAAAAATTATGTGCTAAACTCCATCTTCAAAACGTTTTCATTGTTCCAAGAATAAACACAGGATGTTGATTGGCTCTATATTGGAAGAATGGCATAGATCTCAAAGTCATGATTTCTTCCACATCCTCTATTGACACTGTAGTTAACCAAGGAGAGGATGACGCCTAGTGGTTCATGGGTTTCTATAAGGATCCAGTAACAGCTAACCAGGAACACTCCTGGGCACTACTAAAGCATCTTCGTCTCAAGATGGATCTCCCTTGGATTTGTGTTTGGGATTTCAACGAAATAGTTAAAGCGGAGGAAAAAATGGGAGGAGTCCTTAGAAGAGAAAGATTGATGATAGAGTTTAGAGAAGCTCTAGATTTATGTGGTTTTTGGGATATAGGTTTTGTGGGTTCACCTTTCACCTGGTACAACAATAGGATTGATGAAATAGTGACTTGGATCCAAGTAGCTACACCCTCATGGTCGCAATTATTCCCTACGGTTAGGGTTCATCATGTAGAAGGTTCTTTATCGGATCATTGTCCTTTGTGGATAAGATTGGATGATGAAAATATTCGATTCTATAAAAGAAACTGGCCATTTCACTTTAAGGCTGTCTAGTTGAAAGATGAAAGGTGTGAGGGGGTAATCAAGGATGCATGGTTGCGGCCAAATTTAGGAGATCAGATGCAAAAAGTGATGGGGAAGATTGATGCATGTAGCATAAGCCTAAGGAGTTGGAGCCGATTATCTTTTGGCAATATTAGGTGAATGCTTGAGATAAAAAAGAAACAACTTGTAATAGCCAAGGCACTATCAATGAGGGGAGGCAATCGTGAATGGGTACGGATTCTCAAAGGTGAAGTATATGAACTCATGGTGAAGGAAGATTGTATGTGGCATCAAGGGTCTAGGGTGGATCGGTTGAAAAGTGGGGACATGAATACTACCTACTTTCATAGCTGAGCTACTCAAAGAAATAGACGAAACTACATCTCAAACTTGGAGAGGGAGGATGGCTTTATGATTGAGGAAGAACATTTGATTGGGGAAGAGTTGGTGAATTATTTCACCAAGATTTTCACTTCAGCACAACCAATAGATTTTGAGCCTAGTCTCAAAGGAATTGAGCAAAAGGTTACTCCTAGCATGAACTCAGATTTGACCCATGAATTTACATCAGATGAAGTGGAGCAAGCTTTGAAACAAATGAAGCCATTATCAGCTCCTAGACCAGATGGTATGTCACCAATTTTTTATAAATCTTGTTGGAATTTTATTGGGCAAGATGTTATTGCAGCCACTCTCTCTGTTCTCAATATAGGTAACATGCTAGAAAACCTAAACTATACTTTTATCTCCCTTATCTCGAAAACAAAATCACCAGAAAAAGCCAAGGATTTTAGAACCATAAGCCTTTGTAATGTCTTATACAAAATTGTTTCAAAAACCATTGCAAACCGATTAAAAAAAATTCTCCCAAAACTAGTCTCCGAAACATAAAGTGCCTTTATGTCTGATAGTTTGATTTCAGACAATATTTTAGTGGCTTTTGAAACCCTCCACCACCCTAGAAATAAAAGGAAAGGGAAATCCGATTATATGGCCCTAAAACTTGACATGAGTAAAGCATATGATAGAGTGGAATGGGTCTTTTTAGACAAAGTGATGGAGAAATTGGGTTTTGATAACAAATGGATCTCCTTTATAAGCTCATGTATTCGTACTATTTCTTTCTCTGTTTTGGTTAATGGTGCACCCCATGGTCATTTTACCTCCAAAAGAGGACTCCGTCAAGGGAATCCCCTATCCCCTTATTTTTTTCTATTATGTGCAGAAGGTCTACATTCTCTTATTCAACAACAAAAGGATTCTTGGACACTCCATGGTGTCTCCCTATGTAGAGCCGGCCCTAAGGTGTCTTACCTATTTTTTGTAGATGATAGCCTGTTTTTTTGTAGAGCTTTACAACAGGAATGTAACACAATCCTGGAAATTCTACAACTTTATGAGGCCGCTTCACCACAAAGAAATTTTCCAAACAATACTCGGGTTTATGCTCTAATTGATGAAGAATACTCTTGCTTGTTAGAGGATCATGTCCGAGGTGAGTTCTTGCCCAATGAAGCAAGCGCAATCCTAAGTTTACCTCTTGACCAAGGCAGTGCAATTGACAAACTAATCTGGTTTACAAAAAAAAAAATGGTGTTTACACCACAAAAACAACCTACCAGTTACTCATGGAGGA
Organism: Quercus suber; assembly: GCF_002906115.3. Lineage (NCBI taxonomy): Eukaryota > Viridiplantae > Streptophyta > Magnoliopsida > Fagales > Fagaceae > Quercus > Quercus suber. Next base: position 177,208 of record NW_027070071.1, read on the forward strand.
GGTGGGAAAGACTGAAGCGGGTCCTTTAAACCGATGTGCTCACAAAAATTTCTGGTAGCAAGTCTAGTCTCTCAATGTCCCTAGTAAAATATGACACTTCATCTGGCGTGCCTACACTGATTCCCTCCCAACAAAACTGAATTTAATCGAGCATGTATCCATTCCAAATGCACTCTGTGAGAGGTGTGGTGGTGAGGTGGAAGACTCAACACATGCACTATGGGGGTGTATCGAGCTAAAGGAGATTTGGTGGGAAATTGAGGCATGCCAAGTTTTCTTATCAGAACAATTTGTAAACTTTAGGGATTGGTTTCATGGCATCTTGCTCCTCAAAGAAACCAACTTGCCTAAAATATTCGCCTACATAGCTTGGAGAATTTGGGCAAACCGAAATGCATCAAGAGTGGGCAGTCCATCACTGCCATTGTCTCAAATTTGTAAGGATGCCCTAGAGCAACTCAATGAATTTTAGGCAGCCATAATTCTGTCGCTCCTCATTGCTACAGTGAGTCACCGAACACATTGGCTCCCACCACCACTGCTTCAACTTAAAGCCAACTGTGATGGAGCAATCTTCAACGGTTTGGACTATGCAGGCCTGGGAATTGTAATTCGGGACTTTGAAGGATTGGTAATTGCAGCTTTATTAGAGAAGGTAACTCTACCTCCATTAGTGGATGACTTAGAGGCTTTGGCTTGGCAAAGATCAGTCACTTTTGCCATCAAACTTGGTCTCTAGGAGGTAATTTTTGAGGGAGACTCCGAAGTAGTTTACAAGCACCTTACAACAACCTTGCCAAGTTTGGCTTCCTTTGGTCACATAACTGATGAAACTCAAAAATTAGTTTCTCAATTTTGCTTTGTTTCTTTTTCCCATGTAAAACATAGTGGTAATACAGTAGTGGATAAGCTTGCTAAATTAGGCAAAAAAATTTCTACTCCACAGATATGGAGGGAAGATATTCACTATGAGGCTAATAGCTTTGTAATCCTTGACAAAATTTCACTTTCAATATAATGAAAAGCTTCGGTTGGATTCTCAAAAAAAAAAAAAAAAAAAAAAGGAGTTATTAATAAAGTAGAAGCTTTATAGATGCTTAATACATTACACACACTTTGCTACACACACCTTTCACTATTTCTCTTCTACTGTTTCCCTTACACTTGTTGAATACTACTCTTTGTAGAAACAACAATTATTGGACTACCAAACACTTCTTGGATTATTGGATACAATACTTCTATTGGATGATTGATATAATCCATAGAAGAAATTTATATAGAAAACAATATGTTAGGAATCCACATTTGGATATAAAATGAATTTAGTTAGTTAATTACAATTCCAAACATTTTAATCACATTTAACACATGTTGGAATTATTGATGCACATGGGGAATTATAGGACCATTAGGATAAGGCCATGCTAGACAATAGAATAATTTTATGGTTCTATAAATACCTACTTGTAATCACATTTCCATCATTGAAGAATAAACCAACTCATTGCTTTGTGCAATTCCTCTCTCTCTCTCTCTCTCTCTCTCTCTCTCTCTCAATATTTCTCTATGGAAGGTGAATACTTCAAAGTAAGTGAATTTCCCTATAATTCTCATCAATTCCCTTACAATTTCTATCCATCCCCATTAAGAACCACTAGGTTTCTAATAAGTGGTATCAGAGTCATTGATCTTGAGACAAGTGATTATGACCAAAGAAAACTTTGGAAAGAAATAAAGCAAATGGTGAACAAAGTTTCAAAAGATGTCAAGGGTATTTTAGAGAATGCCAAGGCATTGGTTGAATCTAAAAAAGATATGAAAGAAGAGCTCTCAAGATTGCAAGAGGATCTTGAGAACATGGCTGAAGATGAGTTACAATCTCTTGATTCAATGAAACTCGGAGAACAAATCAAGTTTCAAGAATCTACTGTTGTAGTTGCAAGCTGGGACGTTGATTTTTGTGACAAAGTGGATGATGATATCCATGTCCACGCTACCCTTGAAGTTCAATCCAAAGAACCAACAAAGAAGGTGATCATGATCCAAGAATCTACAATGCATGATGTTGTTGTTATTGGTGTGAATACGAGTGATCCAATGGTGTTTAACTGTGGCCAAACTCATACTTCAACAGATGGGGCTACTCATGTAATCAAGAATTTCGGGCATAAAATTAACAGCCACTAACATTGGTGGCAATGCAATTGAATTTGAACTAGATCCTTTTTCTGGTGGCTGTGGTGGGATAAATGATGGGTTCCATAATCGAGCTAATCATAATTTTTATAAGGACTTGGGTGTAAGTTAGGATCTTAAAGGTTGCGAAGATATAGAAATTGCTCTCAAGAAACTCTCTCCATCCTCAATATTAGCTTCATGGGAATGTGATCAGTTGGATCCATTTACAACATTATTTGCAGTTTGTGGACAATTATCTCATTACCCACATGAGTTGCATGGGTGGTCATTTGTTTGGAAGTTCATGGTCAAGGATTTGGTATTTGATAGAAAGAAAGGCCATGACATAATGATTTCTTAGTGCTCCTTTGTTGATCTAGTTAATGATGGGATCTACTTGCTCAAGTTATGGGCTGTGACAAGGTGCTCTTTTGTTGTCAACTACAACAACACCTTGTGGGCAAGGTGTTTTGAAGGAGAGGGAAATGTTAGAAACCCACATTTGGGTATAGAGTGAATTTAGTTAGTTAGTTAGTTACAATTTCAAGCATGTTAATCACATTCAACACATGTTGAAATTATTAATGCACATAATAGGACTATTAGGATAAAGTCATGTGGGCTAATAGAATAGTTTTATGATTCTATAAATACTTGTAATCACATTTCCATTATTGAAGAATAAACCAATTCATTACTTAGTGCATTTTCTCTCTCTCTCTCTCTCTCTCTCTCTCTCTCTCTCTCTCTCTTAATATTTCTCTATAAAGGGTAACTATCTCAAATTAAGTTAATTTTCCTACAATTCCCATCAATTCTCCTACAATTTCTATCAATCCCAGTTAGGAACCACTAGGTTCTTAACACAATACTACTCTAAGGAGACAAGAATACTCCTATATACCTACAAGTTGAAAATGTAGAAAAAATTGGTAAAAGAAAAGTCAACAAAGGCAATGTATGCATCTTGAACTTCTCTTCACCTAGCCTAAGCTATTGTCCCTAATACGCAAACACATATGACATAACACATGAAAAATGTTTCACCATCCAAAATAAATTTGGTGATAAATCCTACTTGAATGCCACAAGTTGAAATTCTATAATAATAATAATAATAATTTCTTAGTTGTTCACAATAGATTTTATTAGGTATGAAACTACTAGGAAAATGACAATTTTTAGTAAGTAGAATGATTGTAGTGGAACTGCTGTAAATCTCAAACATTTACTCATCGAATAATTTTTGTGGGGATAGATAATGTCAAATTACATTTTGAGAAAATTGCACTTTACCCACCTGTGGTTTGGCCTGTTTTAAAGTGTCACCTGTGGTTTAAAAGTTATCACTTAACCAACTTGAGGTGACCTCCGTTGGACACCTGTTACCCACCTCTGCCCTTTCCGTTAAAAAAAATCTCATTTACTATATAAGTCACAATAGAAACATAATTAGAAGCAACATATTGAAGAACAACTTCTCTCTCACCATCTTAGAAATCAAATCTTCAAATCCAAATCCCATATCGTTACTTATCGAATAATTTTTGTGGGGATAGATAATGTCAAATTACATTTTGAGAAAATTGCACTTTACCCACCTGTGGTTTGGCTTGTTTTAAAGTGTCACCTGTGGTTTAAAAGTTATCACTTAACTAACTTGAGGTGACCTCCGTTAGACACCTGTTACCCACCTCTGCTCTTTCCGTTAAAAAAAATCTCATTTACTATATAAGCCACAATAGAAACATAATTAGAAGCAACATATTGAAGAACAACTTCTCTCTCACCATCTTAGAAATCAAATCTTCAAATCCAAATCCCATATCGTGACCTGAATCTTGTTCAATCAACACAATAATTGGTCCCTCTTGATGTATATACTACCAACAAAAAGGAACCCACACAACAAAGGAAAACAAAAAGAAACCCATGTTTTTTTTTTTTTTTGATTGAAAGGAACCCAGAAGATTCTCCATCTTCTTTTGAAGCCATAGATAGAACAAATATGCCAAATCCTAACAACTCACAATAGGAAAAACCATTACACTCACAACTCCATTAAACCCACAAAATTTGAACCCACCAACCATAAGGAAATTTAAACCAACTCAGAAAATTAGAACCCACAAATCCATTAACCCCAGAAAATTTGAATCCACCACTCTCTGTTGCTTCGATCTCAGTTGATCTCACGATTTTGTTTTTCTTGTTTCTTTGTTTTTACATCTCGGTCTGGGGTTTTGGGCGGTGGCTAATAGCGGTGGTGGTGTTGGAGGTGGTAGTTTGGTGAGGCTATGATTTGATGGTTCAGTGAGTTGGCTGTGGTGTTGGATATGTTAGATTGTTGAGTTTTTTTTTTTTTTGCTTGGTTTTTGTTGTTTCTTTGTTTTTTGCATCTCGGTCTAGGGTTTTGGGCGGTGGCTAACATCAGTGGTGGTGTTGGAGGTGGTAGTTTGGTAAGGCTATGATTTGATGGTTCAGTAAGTTGGTTGTGGTGTTGGATTTGCTAGATTGCTCTTTTTTTTCCTTTCTTTTTTTTTTTTCTTTTTTTTTTTTAAGAACCCAGCAAAAGAGAGAGGGTTTTTTTGCTTTGTCTACCCTCTTTTGTAAAACTTTGTGCTAATTATGTATATGAAAAATGAAAAAACAAATTTTATCTTGACTTATTTTTTGATATTTTTCTTTTATGTTTTATGTGAAAAAGAAGAAGAAGAATGAGAGAAAAGAGGAGAGAGACATAAAATATAATCAAAAAGACACATTTACCCATATTTTTAACGGTGAAAAAGGAGAGGTGGGTTACAGAGGTCTAACAGAGGGCACCTCAAGTGGGTTAAGTGACACTTTTTAAAACACAGATGGCTTAGTTAAAATCGGCCAAACCACAGGTGGGTTAACTGCAATTTCCCCTTAAATTTTTTTGCCTTAATATCAAGGGAGTCAATCTCGTACCGTATCAGCCAGTATGACTCGTATTTATCAATTATCATATTGATACGTGCACCGGTACAGAAACGTTGATGTTTCTTAAACATTTAAATATTGGTTGTACGAGCCTTGTACCGAGTGTATATTATCAAGAAGCTTTGGATGGGGTAGCATCTATTGGACCTGGTTTTAAGGCACCTTCTTATCATGAATTGAGGTGACCTTTATTAGAAAAGCATGCGCATGAAATTAATGATCTTCTTTTAGATGAGAAAATTTATAGGAAAGTTTATGGGTGTTCAGTAATATCCAAGGGTGGACAAATCAAAAGAAAGATCCAATCATTAATTTTTTAGTGTATTGTCCAAGAGATACCACGTTTCTTAAATCCATTGATGTGTCAGGCCTAACAAAGGACACAAAGACATTGTTTAAGTTGTTTGATAAAGTTATTCAAGAAGTTGGGGTTGAGCACATTGTGCAGCTCATTACAGATAATAGTACTACTTAAAAGGCTGCAGGAAAGAAGTTAATGTAGAAATGTGGGTCATTCTTTTGGTCTCCTTGTGCAGCTCATTGCATTGATTTAATGTTGGAAATTTTTTTAGATTCTAGATATTTCATCAATGAAACTATTCAAAAGGCTAAAAAGATTACTAAATTCATATACAACCATAGCTGGATTTTATATCTGATGAGAAGCGACTTCACTAATGGTAGGGATTTGTGTCATCCAGTCATCACTCATCACATGGTTTGCAACTAAGTTTCTAAGTCTTCAGTGTCTAATTAAGTTCAAGAAAGAACTTAGGCAAATGTTTACTTGTGATCTATGGCTTGAATCCAGATATGTTAAAGATATCATTGGAAATTAGATGACTGCAATTATCTTGGAAGATAAAAGAGTTTTGGTTACAATGCTAACAAATAGTGAAAATTAGTAAGCCTTTAGTTAAAGCACTACGTCTTATAGATGGGAATGAAAAACCCGCAATAGGATACTTGTATAAGGCAATGGATAAAGTAAATGAGAATATTAAAACAAGTTTGCAGAATAAAATTTCTGCATATATACCATTTACTAGTATCGTTAATGTCAAGTGGGATAAACAACTTCATAGTTCATTACATGTAGCAAGTTGTTATGTCAACCCTAGAATCTTCTTTAAGCCTTCATTTAAGAAGCAAAAGGATGTTACAAAATGCCTACTTAATACCATTACAAGGTTGGTTTCTAATCCTGATGAGTAAGACATACTTAGTTCTCAAATTGAAGAGTACAAAAAATCTTTAGGTGACTTTGGAATGACAATGGCAATCACCAACGTGAAAAACTAAGAGTGGGTTTGGATAACAACGCGTTTGCATTGCTATCTGCATTTGCGTTTTCTTGGGTGGGTCCCGTGCACTGTTCACGGGATCCATAAGTACCTCTTTCAGCAAATATAACTTCTAATCTGGGTCCCACAGTACTATTCACATAAAAATTATTTTGTTATAGTGTTTTCAGTTTTCAACAATAAACAATATCGAAACAAACCCTAAGTCAAGGTATAGTTTCTAGTAATAAATATACATACTTCATTTGAAAATTTTTTATTTGCTTTGTACTTATTCATTAATTTCTTTTATTTTTGCAAGTTGCTTGGTGGGAGCAATTTGGAAATGACACTCCAAAATTACAAAAGTTTAAGTGCTAAGTCAGTGTTGTAGTGCAATTGTTTGTGAAAGAAATTAGAGCACATTTGAGTTTGTCCATTCCAAGAGGAGAAATAAGCTTGAGCATAAACGTTTAAATTACTTAGTATTTGTTCGTTATAATCTAATGTTACTAGAAATGTATGTTTTTCAATATATTCAATTTTTATTTTAAATGATTAGAAAATGTCACTAATGTATGATATTGATTTTGGTAGGGACATTAGAAGGACAAAGGATGCCTTGGATCCTATAAAGCTTGATAATATTGATTTAATGGAGGATTGGGTAGCTGAGGAACCTAAATTTGCATTACTAATTGAGCAAGATGTGAATTGGACTAGCATTCAAGAACCATTATCAACAATGACTTTGGAAGATGATGATGTTGTTGTTCTTGATGAGGATGATAATGATAATGATGTTGTGTTGACAAATACTTGCACTCATGTATTTTATGGTCCTAATGTAGATCCTTATGAAGGATGGGAGCAGATGATATTGTGTAACTTGTGTTAACTTATTTGCATTGCTTTTATTTGTTTTCTTAGTATATAATGAACAATTTAAGCTTTTCTGTTTTTTCATATTTTTTGTTTTTTGTTTTTTTTTTTTTTTTAGTTGATGCTAAACCTTTGAATAATTTGTTTTGAACTAAGGTAATGTTGTATGGTGCACCAGTATTAACTAGTACCAAAATATATTATTTCCTTAACCAAACTGGTACGGCTTTCGATACGAGATTGACTCCCATTTGATATACAATTTTTTTTTTTTTTTTTAAAAAAAATTTCGTATGGTATAACGACAGTTCCAAGTTGTGATTTTTTGTTTCTTCGGGTAGAAAGAAACCACTAGCACTAAAATTGACTTGTACCATTTTTGAGTGTCTTACGGAACAAAGCTTTTGCCTGCTAAATGGGCATGTACCCATAATATTGTTTTCATTTTTTTACTATGTAATCCAAGCCCACATAAAAAGCCCATGGGAAAATTCACCATGCAACAGTGAATCAAATCAACCGGTGAGAGTGAAAGTTAAAAATTTACTTTTAATCTCAGTTTTTAGATTAGAAAATTTTTTAATCTTTTAAATTTTTACTTTTTAACCTTTCTAACTCTTAGATGTCGCAACTCCATGGTAATTGTACCAAATCTCCTAGAGACAATTAAGCCATTGACAACTGCCAACTCTACAATAAATTCTCGTTCAATCACCATGAACGCTAGTTAACATAAACATAATCTCTCAAATTTAGCAACTTTTGAAATAGTAAGTCCTTAATTACAACAAATTGAATGGAACTAAGTCGACCGAATCACGTTAATTAGAGTAAAGCCAGATCAGCCCATTTTCCCACATATCCAACAGCTCAAAGTTCCAGTTTTCCAATGTCTATTGGCTAAAATCAGTTTTTGTTTGCGTACAAATCAATTTTCAATCCTTTAGAAATGATTAAACACCACTCAAGACAGGAAACTAACTTTGCTAAAATGGGAATGGATTCTGTATAACCTAACTTAATAGGACTTCTTGAGAAATGCAAAAGTTAACAATAAAAACAAGAAAATTAAAAGGATACTTTATTGATAACAATGGTAACAAGATTACAATACTTAAAATTACAAAGAGCCTAGTTCATGCGAGGCAAAACTGATGCACTTAGAAGCACAAGATCACAAAAACTACTGGATACTCCCCCAGATTTTAGGTACAAGAGAGTCAATGTCTCTAGTTTGGATGTTTGATTGTGCATGTCTTGTATGAGAATTTATCTCTCTATTTATACTTTGAAGTTTTGACCGTTATTCTTGTTTTCCTTACCATGTGTCATATCACAATAATCTTTGGCTAAGAATCCTTTAATAACTGTCTCGAGGTAACTGCTTCCATTCACATGCTTGTCATGTATTTCCTTTATTATAGTCTTCGCACGCAAGGTTTTCAGACTTAGACCATTAATTGAACCGTAAAAGGGAGAGGTTCAAGGTTTTGGAGGTCGAACTGAAGTCGAACCGTGATGACGTTATAATTAATTTTATAATTAATTAAAGCCTAAATATAGATATTAAATTTATAAAACTAGCAAAATTGACTAATATATAAATTAGTCCATATAAATTAATTTTTTAATTTATTGTAAGAGATGGATAATTTAATTAAGTAGAATAAAATTGTGTTAAGTTGTTTTTATATAAAAAAAATTAAAAAAAATTTGCTAAGGGGTTAGACCGCACGGTTCTCACCGGTTCGTGCGGTCCAACCCCGGTTTTAGGAGTTCACGGACTTAACAAAAAATCTGGATCTTTAGGCTTAAAAAACCGGTTTTCATCTCGATTCCCGATTCTCACAGTCCGACCTCCCGGTCCGGTCCGGTTCTGAGAACCATGTTCGCATGAGGCACAGCTGTATATATTAACGTATTTTTCATGTGTTCACATTTATACACAATTGCACAAGCACATATAATTCGAGGTAGCTATCTAACTTGATTTCCAATAACGTGATGCCCCTTATCTCTCTGTAAGGACTTCACTTTACCCTTTCTTTTTTTTTCTTTTTCTTTTTTTTTTTAAAAGAAGGTCGTTGCTTATTATTAAGGGAGCCTATTCAAATCATCCTATAATACAGAAAAAATGTCTAGTGGTACATCTTCCATCCAGACTAACACGGGAGAGGAAAGAATTATTCTATGTGCAAGTGAGTGAGCAACCTTATTATAATGCCTACATAGTACATACATGAGATAGTTTGAAAGCTCAAAAATACAAGGCAAGAATGTGAATATCATTTGCAGTATGTCCATACTGAACCAAAGAACTGGTGCCGCTCCTTAGGACTTTGATGAGAAACCTCTAAATCACCTTCTAGGACAATATTATCAAACCCCAATTCTAAGGCTAGTTCAAGGGCTCTGCGTGCCGCCAAAGTTTCCACCTCAATGACCATGGTAGGCAAGGGTACCAATTGAGACAAAGATGCCATGACAAAACCTTCGTCGTTTCATATGACCACATCAAGTCCTACACTATTATCCTTATCGAATTCAGCCCCATTGAAATTGATTATATACTAGTGAGTTTCAGGAGGCTTCCAAGAGGTTTCAGGTCGAGTCGGAGTGCTAGGTGCACCCATAGGAAGGAATGAAAGATCCATTCATCGTCTCTCGCTTGGTTCAACAATTGACCAATGTTGTTTGTGTGTTTACCCAACCTGAGATTATTTCTCCGATTCCATAGAGCCTAGATGACTGAAGTGAATAATTCCGAGTCACTATTATCTGCCAAAACAAACCCAATAATGTCATGAAGCTATTACTTTGTTTGAGAGTATCATGGTTCCATAATGAAATTGCATTCCAAAAAGTCTCCAATTTTTGGCAGCGGTAAAGGGAATCATGTCCTCTTGGTGTAATTTGTAGATCTGGCCATCAGTAAACACATTGTGTTTAACCAAGTTAGTTTTTGTAGGCAAGGAATTTTGACAAGCATGCAGTGCCGGCTCAAGGCATAGGCAAGTTGGGCCTAGGCCTAAGGCCCCACCAAAAAACAAATTTTTCCTTAGGAAAAAAAGCCCCACTTTCCATAGTTAAAGGCCCAAATTTTTATAAAATTATATATATATTTTCTAAAGGTTGTACATTTTTTTTATTAGTGATGTTAAGGATACTACAAATATTACTATTAGCTTACAAATTGCCATGTTATTAATCACAAAAAAAGTGATATAAACATTCATTAGTTAAATTGATAAAGTTCATCAATGAGAGACAATATCACATTATATTTTGAACATTTTATAGTGCTTTTAATTAGCGCATTTTTCTTTTTTATTTTTATTAAGACTCTCAAAGTACGAGACCAATAAGACCTTAACTCAATTGAAACCCTAAAATATTTCAAAAAGATGTTGCAAATGTGTTAAATCATCAATTATAGATTAATCTCTCCTAATAGTTTGAGACTTTGATTTTTGTAAAATAATATCCTACAGAGTCATACACCAAATAATATCTATCTCTCTCTCTTAAAATCAAAATATAAAATTAAAAATTAGATTACAATTTTATTTAACTATGCATTGTCTTATATCCAAAATAAAGTAATATTTTTATTAAGACTCTCAAAGTACGAGACCAATAAGACCTTAACTCAATTGAAACCCTAAAATATTTCAAAAAGATGTTGCAAATGTGTTAAATCATCAATTATAGATTAATCTCTCCTAATAGTTTGAGACTTTGATTTTTGTAAAATAATATCCTACAGAGTCATACACCAAATAATATCTATCTCTCTCTCTTAAAATCAAAATATAAAATTAAAAATTAGATTACAATTTTATTTAACTATGCATTGTCTTATATCCAAAATAAAGTATCCTTTTCAATCGCAATATATTTTTATTTCTTTTTATTAATATTTATAGGTTCAACTATGATATTCAATTCTCTATATGAAATTAGCATTAATCTAGTTGGTATTATTTATGTATTTAATGTATTAAATTAACCTTAATTTGATTAGTATTAAATAATTTTGTTTAATTAATATTTACATATTAAAGGCCCCGCATAAATTTTTCGCCTTAGGCCCCAAATTATGTTGGGCCGCCCCTGCAAGCATGCCAAGTCCGATGTTTAACTTTAGCTGGAACGTTCAAACTCCAGATTTTCTTCCATGCTGCTCCCTTCTTGATGACTTCCCTCCTTTTAAGAATACTCTTCCATGCATATGAGGCATTATTCAAAGTTTTTGCTTCCATCACTGAGTAATTGGAGAAGAACTTTGCTTTAAACACTAGGTAAAAAAGCGACTATGTATCATGGAGAGGTCTCCATGTTTGTTTTGGCCAAAGAGCATTATTGAAAATGGATAGGTCTTTGAAGCCCAATCCTTTCTATGTTTTTGGCATGCACATATCCTGCCATTTCATCTAATGTAATTTTCATTTTTCTCCTAGCTGTCCCCAAAAAAAATCTACAAATAAGTGTCTCAATCTTGTGGCATAAAGTCAATAGTAACTTGAGGCAAGATATCGTGTATGTTGGGAGAGCTTAAGCCACCACTTCATCAAAATCTTCCTACTTGCCTGATATAACAGTTTTGCCTTCCAACCTTGTAATCTCTTCCAGACCTGCAACTTAATGTTAGTAAAGTTGTCATTCTTCTTGGCGGCCAATAAAAGAGGGAAGACCCAAGTATTTTTCATATTGTTGCACCACAAATACACCAAGAGCATCCTTGATCGCATTCTACATATCTTAGGCTATCGACTTATTGAAAAATAGTCATTTCTTATTTGTTTATTTGTTAACCCGATGCCCTCTCATAGGCATCTAAAATGTCTAGTAACTTTTGGGTTTCACTTTACTTAGCTCTGCAAAAAATTAAATTATCATTTGCAAAAAAGAGATAGGTTAGTCGGGATCCATTATGGCATATAGACACTCCATGGATATCACCATTTGTGACTGTCTTGTTAATCAGGCCATGTAATCCCTTTGTGCACACAAAGAAGAAATATAAAGAAAGAAGTTCGTCTTCGCGAAGACTTCACTTTACTGTTAATATGTCATCAATATGACATGTTAAATAATTCTTTATTTTTATAATATAGTTTAATTAGTTGTGGCTATAATGTTGCCACGAGTAATACTAATAAATTTAAATATTTGGCCTAATAGTTTACACCAAAAGAAGCTTCAACGTCCTCAACTCACCTAACTTAAATCGTCATTAATTTCTGCACAAAAGTTCCCATGTGCCACATCTAGCAGATGCAAAAACTAACTCTCTTTGTATACACAAGAAAAATATCGTCTTTCTTCACCTAACCTCAAATTTCCCCTTCCTTTTGTTGAGTGTAGTTTTGGCATGCACCAACAGCCTTCATCACCTCAAGTATTGTTGTGAATAGTGGATTCTAAGTCCAGAAGGAAAACCAAAGCTCGATGAGTGGTATAACAATGAAAGCAATGCAACAACTCTCTACAATGGATTTTAATTAACCCCAAGAGCTTCATTACCATTTCACGTTCAAAGAAATACTTATAATATGTGTGTGTATATATATATATATATATTGTGGGAGCAAATGATCTAAGCACATTTTTAGGTCATGGGCCCTACCCAAGGATGATTAAAGATCCATATATATGTTAACCAAAGTCTGACACATGGACCAAGTCCGATGAGAGAAAATGTCAAGATCATTTTGAAACAGACGAAAGCTGTGAATGAGAGGTCTGAGGAGAGAAGGTAGATTGGTCCGTTAACCGAGGATCCCGAGGAGCAAAGGCACCTCGGGAATACTTTATGTAACTCCCTATATTGGAAAGTAAAGTTTCAGAGAAGACAACAGAGTTGTGCAAGGAACAGAATGAGAAAATGTTTGGGAATGTGACTACCACCTCCACATTTAATGCACTGCACCAACTGAACTAGCCACATTTATGAGAAAAAGACACTTGAAGGGTTCTGATGGGACAAGTATCCAAATGGTTCCCCTGAGATGTATTGATGGAGGGTTGAAATGCAATGAAAGAGACTATATAAGGAAAGGAACCCCACAGAAAGAGGAGATGAACTCCTTATACCAAAAAAGACTTAAAGAGAGAGAGAGCACAACACTATTCTATAAACACGTCACTTTTGTTTATTAATGAGAAACCCATCCTTAGATTTGCCCGAAGAGGAGCTTATACTAAATTGTCATTCTTTTCACTTATACTAACCGCTTTGGTTCAATCGGTCCTAAGCTTGTAATTTCCTTAGCATTGCAATTGACTCAGAAGCCCACTCTCAAAAATTCATTGCGTTGGGCTTGACTTGAAGGACTAGGGGCCACTGTTCTAGATGGGCATCGGCTTTTCTTTTTGAGTCCTTATATATATATATATATATATATATAGTGCCACTACCATCGAGTGCCAACTCAATCTTCTCACTGGCGGTTAGTTTATGGTTTCTTGTTCTGTTTTGACATCCAGTGGGGATTCTTATATGGATTTCTAGTTTCAATAGCGTTAAACATGGATATGAAACATAATATTTGTACGTTTTGGGGGGTATAAGCTTCAATGGTTATCTGAAATAGCTTGGTTTACTTTTCATATGAATGAAAATGGTACGAAGTCAGTGCTTAATGTGGTTCCACTTGATATTTGAGCGCCAAAATCTTAAAACATTATGTATAACATTTATTCTTTTTTTTTTAGGGGAGAGAGATTATATGTATCTTTCAACAGAAAAAAGTCATAATAAAAATACTGATAAACAAAAGAGACTTTTGTTAGCTAGCCTCTATTGTTTGGTAAAGATTCAAAAACTACGGCTTTGATCTCAGAAATGCCAACGCATATTTGATGAATAACTGGACTGCATTGAAATTTGATGCATAACACATAATTGATATTAAAATTAGAAGTAAGATAGCCTGATAAAGTATAAACAGTCATTGTTGAAGAAATTCCTTCCCAAAGTAAACTGACATTCCACTATTTAATACTCCTACAACATTTACCTCATAATTTGATTAAACATGTTAAAATCTACATCTTTTTGCAGTGTCCTTCCTTAAGAATAAATTACATATCATGACCTGCAAACTGCACAACACAAATATCAAACATGAATGAGGCAGACATATCATGTTAAAATCGAAGTTCTGAAGATCAGCAAGTCTAGTGACGACAATTTTCACATCTGCTGAGGTGATATGTTGTGATCAGTGCCAATAAAAGTGAAGTCAATAGTGGGCTCACGTGAAAGTAATGTTGCTCCAATCACAATTTTCCACGTCAACAATTGTGGAAAGATTGCAAACTGTTGTGTGCCTAGCATTACTGGCTGGAGGTGCTATAGAACTGTGCTGCCCTTAACGAACAGAATAAGAAGCCTTGTAAAGCATACCTAAGTTTGAGATGAGCCAGCAAGCAAGCATGTAAAAGAACTTGTCACTGGCAGCTATCTGGATCATCTCTGGGCTTGATCAGAACCTGAAGCTCCAACTGAAGGAGTAGCTGGCACACTGCTCGCTGAACCATTCTCAACAGGTGGAAGCACACCCCATTTGCCTTCAGATTCAAGAGGCTCAAAGACATGAACCCCCCCATCTGATAGTCCTATTGCAAATTGATTTGGTTCTTGTGGATGTGCCGCAATCACGAGTGGTTGTACACTAGAACTGCTGCATTGAGGAAAAAAAGGGTCGGAATCTACAATAGCTTTCATAAATTATTCTAGTCATTTGTACTTGTACAATGACTAAAATAGTTGGGATTTGACAGGAAATATTACCAGGTTAAAGATCAGTTTAAATCAAATTTAAACACAATGAATTTAGCATATTTTGGAGCCTCATTCTTAGCAGTCCAGTAAATCATAAATGTTAAAATATTTTAACAAAAACCAACTCATTTTAAGATTACTTTCCAATGCTTATAGACAATTTTACATGTTTATTCTTTACAAATGCACCATGCTAAGGTCAATTGTAATCCAATAAGAACAATTCCTCAAGTTGATATGAAGCAAGTTCATTCAAGAACCCAAATTAGTACCAAGGGCTGGTCGAGGGATTTGACCATTATCTTTTTGTCAAAATTTGGCAATAGTTGTTTTACATGACTACTTGAGGTTGAACAGGGTGGTATAGAAAGAAGTTTCTATCCATTATTATTACTATCAATAGTATTTTTTGAGGATTAAAGAAGAAAACTTTGCATGCACTATTCTTCAAAGTATGGGCATGCAAGGTAATCTGGCAATATGAGAGGGCACAGTGAAGACCCAGAAGGTGAAAGTGCAAGATACTGAAACTAATGTTTGATTCCACCATAAAATATATTGAGATCACAAACCTTAACAGCGATGGTGAAACAAATACCAAACCCAACTAAACATGAAAATGTGTCATCTAAGTAAAGCATGCAATTAATCCAAAAAAATATAACCATTGTAACAGAGCTTGTGAATTACCTGACATTAGCAGGAAGATAAGCAGAAGGATTTATTCGACAACGTAGTCTAAGATTTGCAGCATTGAACACACAGACTGTCGCATCTAAGAAGCAGGCATATACCAACAGGCTATCACATGAGAACGTAGCATGTGAAATGGGGGCAGATTCACGTGGGACCCACTAAACATAGAAAAAATCATATTAGATAAAGGACAGCAAAATGTTACTTCCAAAAATAATAATAATAATAATAAGGAACTGTGAATTTAATGTACCTGCTTTACACATTCTAGTTTTGTTGTTTCATATATGGCAAGCTGAGTTTCATGTACAACCAGAAAGTGTATCTGGTCCTGATGAAACTGTACACGTGTGTCTGACTGTGCTGGAGTCCTTCCAGTTGGAAGCTGCAAGATTCTTGCCTTCTGCTTTTCCCATCCCTCAGAGTTCCATACACAAAGCTGGAGAAAGAATTAAGTACCATTGTAAGTGAACCAACATAAATATTTGAAGAATGGCTTCACAACAAGGGCCCTAGGGTGAGAGTAATTGGTCATGCCTGATTCAGAATTAAGGAATAATTTGCTGATGATACTACTTCGAAATTTGGATTGTTTATCTTGGAATTAGAAGCATTTATTGTTATCTTGAAATTATTAAATGCATCGGGCAAAACTCAGCAACATTATTTTAATTATTAAAGTATATCAAGTGTGGTCAATTTTACAAAACTGAATGATGATTTCAGATTTATTACAGAATGAGATTTAGGTCATCAATGAGATTGAGTTCAATCACAAGTTCACAGCAACTGAATCAGAAATGTAAGACTAAACTTGCACACATCTAAACAGGAAAATTGTTACCTGAGCATCTGCTCCAGATGAAACCAGCACATTCAGTACATGAGAAAAGGCAAGGCCAGTAATTCTTTTAGAGTGTCCTTTAAGTTTGCTTTTAACCTGCATTAAGAAAGTGCTAAGTAAAAAATGACACCTCAAGCCATGTGAAGTGTTGATTGTTAACATACTGCACCATACCTCATCTACACGGACGTTATATATTTGAATTGTGGAATCATCCATTCCAATGGCAATGATGTTATTATCTTGAGGATGGAAAGCAAGAAATGTTGCTGCAGGTGGTGGTGGCATGAAAGTTGTCATGGTCTGCAGTTGCCAGAAAGAAATTGAAATTGGTAATACAAAAAATGAAAGTAAACTTTGAACAACATTGGACTCCTGTGTTACCTTAAATGTCATCATATTGAACAAGGAAATCTTCCCTCCAGATGCTGACATTACATAAGAATCATTCTTGGATAAAGCAAAACAGGGAACAGAATCTTCAGGATTAGTGTCAGCAATATCGTTGGTCATTAAAATGCCACTTGGTGGTTGCCATAAATTAGGTAACAAACTGGCAGTTGCCTGCAAGAGAAAGCGCAAATTTTTTAGATATAATGGAAGCCATTTTTCAGAACCATGATGAAAGAACTACCAAGGGTTGACACAAGCTACTTCAGCTGTCCTTGTACCTTGCCAGAAGAATTGCGATCACTTCTCTGCCATTTCCAGAGCAGATGAATGGCATTTGATGCTAATGCCAGAACAGCATTACCTGAATTTGTGTAGATTAACCTCGAAATCTGTAATAGCAAGAAGGAAAGCTAATGAGGACATTTGTTGGAGACAGGACGAAATCAGATATACCTTATGGATCAAACTGGAGTTGAAAGTTCATGAGCTGATATTATATGGCATAAACTTCTAAGGTGAGCTTTTATTATACAATATATGATGCCATACATAGATATCACAATAAAGCCTTTCCCTTTATGTAAACACTATATCCTTTCTGTCAATCTTCAATGGTATAAGGTGATCATTTTCTAAATAAATCCACATAGTCTCTCCAGAACCATCTTATTATGGTCAGTCTTCTGGTAGCTTGATATTCCTAAACAGAGCGAGGGCAATCTCTGTGCTAACTTCAATTGTGGCACTCAGTTGCTTTTGCAGTTATGTCTACCGAAAGGTATTGACAGAGTAACTAAGCAATTTGGCCCTTTTTTTTGCCTTTGAAATGGAGAGGGTTGGTTGGTGAACCACCAGTATCCAATCATGATCTGATGGCTGTGATTCACCAAACTGCTCCTTCCTTTCAAAGGGAGAGGAACCAAACCTGCCTAACCTTTAATGAGTTATTTTGAAAATAATGAACCAACTTTTGCAAGGCATGATAGAATGAAATGCGGGATTGTGTGTTTCATTCTAAACTGACCAACAACAGAATATTTAGGTTACTATTTAGCTTACTTTTGCTACTATTCATAAGTTCTACTGTATTATTTCAGCTACCTTTTAGTTTTATCTATAGTACTTTCAGCAAAAAATTTTCAGTTTTAGCTAAATATGTTGTTCCCAAATGGACTCTTTGTAGTTAAAATACCCTTATGGTTCAATTCATTTTGGGATTAACCGATGGTTATTAAGCTCAGATTACATAAAGGCAAAAGTAAGGCACTAATGAGATCATGACTCACTAGCACTAAAGCTAGCTTGCTTAGCTATTTTATGTCTTTAGGTTGTTATAGCTCAAACATTATCAGTTTCTAATCACAAAGCTATTCCAACCCAGTAAGATTACACTATTACAGTGCTATGCAATTAACATTCAGTACTTTGAGAATTTTTTTGGCCTATGAGAAGAGCAGGAGTAAGGTAGGTGTACAGACAGGAAATGTCAGTCCTAAAAAGGAAATTATAATGAATTTAAAACTTTGTTAAAATGGATATGCATGAAAGAATGTAATAGTAGAAAAATAAAGCAGGATCACAAACATAATCAAACCATTGATATGTAATAGAATCTTCTGAGAACTATGCCAGTTAACAAATACCACACCTTAGTTACTCTTAGGTTTTCAGGTAGCCTTAGGGATCGGCACTGAGATGGTTCATTGATTTCAGTGAGCTTCCAAATCTTGGATTTGTCATTGGACTCTTCCATTATTCTTGGTTTCACATCCCCCAAATTACGGGCATCCCCATTCTGGTAAGATTAACTTGTCAATTAAACATGTGGTATAAGAACAATGAATCCATGGGATGGGCTCCATTTAAAATGGAAGAGGCAGATAATACATGACAGTAAAAAAAAAAAAAAAGTGTGATTAAATAGGAATTGATCTGTAAGTTGTGTGCGTGAATGCATGCGCATGTATTTATTTTTATATAAATCATGTCCCACAAACCATTCCGGCGATAGCAACCACAGAGGCACCTCTGTCTGCAAGTCCAGCACTAGTAGCAGCAGCTGCTGCAGCTGAAATTGAGTTGATCGTAGGCTGCGAGAGATATCATAACATAACAGAAGAATTAATTCATGCTGAGGTCAGTATCACTAGAGCTAATGATCTGATAAAGCTACCTTTGCAACAGCTTCAGACGCTCTTGATGCATCATAAGATAGATTCTCAAATGTGCGTAACAACCTAATACCATCTGTATTGGATAATATTTTAATTCCATTTTCGTTGGCAGAAATGGCCAAGAGAGAGCCATCCTTGTTGAAGCGGATGCGTGGGCTCGCCTGGGAAGTAAGAAAAGACAAAATCGAGCAAATTATTACTTTTGACTTAATGAATTTCCAATTATTTTTTCCTTGAAAAAAGAAACCACTTTAAGAACTTACTGGGAGGCCTCCGTCCGCATCAATAGTCATCAAAAGTTGAATATTGTCCATATCCCAGAATTTGATAGAGAAATCATCACCAGCAGCCAAAAACCGGTTTTTAGTTGTATCAAATTGCACAACACCCAAAGAACGCTTGCGGAATCCTTGATAGGTCCTTTTAACAGCCCCTTCACTTTCATTCCATTCAACAATAAATGACTCCCCCTCCTTACTTGTACCACATGAAAAGAGTCTGCAATATCCCCCACCCCCCAAAAAAAATAAAAAGGGAAAAAAAAGGTTAGAAAAACAAAATCCTGTTTAATTGATGATACCCCAACAAACAGTAAAGGACAAGTAGCACGGACGCAACAGGTTTGAGTATATTAACCTTGTACCATCAGCACTGTATGCCATTGTTGTGCACCAGCGACCAGGAGCATCATAATCAACTCGAGATCCCAAGTTGTCATACAGCCATGCTTTTATTTTTCCATCCAGTGCCGTAGAAAAGATAAACTAAAGCACAAAAAGGATGTTAGGAACAAGGACTAGGAAAAACCATGAAAGCAAAGGCATAAATTGTTAGCATGACAACCTCAAAGTATATAACTAACACAATAAGAGAAATGAGTGATGGAAATGATACCTGAATGTTTTCCTTATAGTGAGGACAGACGGAATAAACAGGAGCCTCGTGACCTTCAAAAGTATACTGCTTTGCTCCCGTTGCAGCATCCCACACCTACAATTACCAAAAGCAAAATTGCCAAAGGTTGGGAACTTTTGCTCCACTCAAAACAATAAAACCAAACATGTAATATGACCAACCAACCTTGATGGTCTTATCATCACCGCAGGTTATCACACAAAGTTGCTTATTTGGGTGGGAGAATGCTATATCATTTACTCCACCAACATGAGCATCAATCTAGATCAGCAAGTTCAGATCAGTACAAAAATGTAAGTACCACAGAAGATAAGAGTAAATATTTCAAACAGAAAATTTAATATCGGATATACCTCCAGATGCTGTCGTACTTCATCATTCCCATGATAAGAATATATTTGAACAATGTGCCTGGAGTATGCAACTCCTGTAATAGGAACGAAACAGCGCAATCATCTAATGCTATAGTTCACCCTTAGGGTATTTATATTAATTATATTACATTAAATTCTAAACAATTCCAATATTTAAGCTTACCAAATAAAGAACCATCAGGGCTCCAAATCACACGGTTAACAGATACACCAGGATCTTTAACTAGAGCTGCCTGAATTCCATCAAGTTCAGTTTTAGTCACTATTATTACAGGCATTAAGGGTATAGCAGTCACAATCACTGGTTTCATTGATTAATTAAGACAAGGGACACACCTGCAGAGGCATTGTACATGCACTAAGATCCCAAACTTTGAAGTTCCTCAAAACCAATCGCTCCCTAGAGCCAACTTCCCACAACGCTATGTCCCCAACATTGGTACCAACTAAAGCATAACATCCAGATTATTAAAGAGTCAATTTTATTTGGTAAAATATGAAGCACTGATAAGAAATAAGTATTAGTAGCTGAAAACTAGAGCCTTTGAAAAAACGCAGACCAAGAAGTAGAGTCTGTTGAATAGGATGAAAATCCATGCTCATGGGAGAAGATCCTTGATTTAAAGTCCGTGCGACATTCTTTGGCAAGTCGTCTGGAGCATTAAAAGCCTGACCATGACTATGACCCGGAAATGTTACTGGTAACACATTAACAGGCAGATTTACCTGCACAAAATGCACAAATGAATAAATAAGGTAACTAAGAAAGAATAATAAATGTAAGCTCCCCCCAACTGAAAATAACGCTCACTGTGAAAAAGCACAATGTTTTTGGAAATTACATTAGATGCATGCAAACCCATTGGTCCATGCTGCCGTATTAAATTTTTTTCCTCACGTGTACTTATTTATTAAAAAAAAAGGTAACTGCCTCAACATGGAATTAGTACAACAACAAAGATACTGTCATAATGTGAGCAGGACATACTCTTTTCGCTTTTCAATGTGTACAACTAATTGCAACGTCCAGAAAAGGAAATGTGGAGAATAATTTAGGGATGGAGGGTGCAACATAATAGCATGAATTCACAAGTTCGTGGCCAGAAATCTATTTGATTTTTTATCAAAACAAAATTACCTCATCAGAAATCCCCATTGGTCTTGTTCTTTTAGAAACATGATCAGAATCCCCAGACGGGTAGTCTACAGAAGGGTTGGTCGGAGGAGTCCTTGGATGTTTTAAAGCAGCTATACGAGGCAAAGACACACGTAGATAGTTAAAGAAAGATCTACGTACCACATCTGATATCCACAATGACATAGAGGAACTCAATGCCCAATAACAAAATTGAAGGAATAAACTACCTGGGATTGATGGAGCACCAAGACCAATAGCTCCTCCAGAAACTGCTGGATGAGTAACAGTGGAAGGATTGGACATCCAACCTGCAAGGGGCGTTGGAACTGGTGCTGGTGTAGGTTGAAAAGGCTGAACACGTGAATTCAAGCAAGTTAATGAAAGGCAATATAAGAAAGGAGCAAAGTTGACATCAACCAATTTAGCTGATAACCCACCCCATGAGCACCTAAGTTAGGGAAGCCCCCAGCTTTTGGTAACGATCCAAGTAGTGGATTGTTTGCAGGTGATGGAGCTCGTGCACCATTTGGTTGTCCACATGAGTGATCCACAAAAAGAGTTTTTATATCTGGATTTGGCCTTGGGTTTTTACACAGTTGATGCTGCCAATTCAAGCTGTACTTTGAAGTAAGTAATCAGTTTTGTTAAGTGTAAGCTGATGACAAGCAGTAATGTAAATGTAGGTTTTCTAAAACTGATCTGAATGCAACACGCCCCAAGTTTGTGAAGCGTATATTCTATGGTACGATTCAAAGACAAATTACTTTCAACCTCACAGGCATTTTGTTTTCTTTCCCACAGCATTTCACAGCAAAGTTCCAACTTTCAGAAGAAAGCAATAATAAAAGTGATGGTTAAAAGATTTAAGATGCACTCATCATAAATAATATATGGAAGGCATTGAAACAAGATCAGTACCAAGTATAAACACCTTAAAGTCACTTAGAACTAAGTGCATATCTAATCCATTTAATTTGAATCACATAGCATTTCTATAAGAGTTACCTTTGGTTGATGAGGGTCCGTAACCTTGAATTTTTAAGATTGGGGAATTGCAATTTATCACGGAATAAAGGATTTGCTTCAATCAGCTTCTTGAGCTCCACCAACATGATTGCTCTTGCAGACTTGGTATCTCCATACTTGGAAAGTTGCTCATTCTCCCTGTTATACAACAAACCCCATTTTCAGTACATTTGCTATAACTATGATGCGGATGACTTAAACACAAACTTGTCATACCTAAAATTCTCCAATGTCAAGAGCTGAGTGATCTCCTTGAAAAGCTCTTCATTAAATGTGGCAAAAACTTTCAAATCCTTTACTAATATATCCACAGCCTTGGACCGGTCATGCCTATTAAAATTTAAACAGTCCCATTCATATACAATCTACCGCACGATTCCAAAGACAAAAACAATCAATTCACATAAAATTGACCATTAGAAAAACAAAATTTATAAGAATGTAAGCTTACTTATCCAATGCCTCAAGATACTTCTGCTTCCTTATCTCAAAAAAGATTTTCATTGAATACCGATTGTCATCCACTTTTGTGAACCCAGAAAGGTACTTCTCAACCTCATCCCAATTCCCATTATGCACCTCATCCTCAAAATATTTCATATTAAAGAAAAATCCAGATTCCTGTTCAAGCCTATTTAATACACACAGAATTTAATGAGGAAATTTTTTTATAAAAAAATATTAAAAATTAAAAATTAAAACTGAAAAAAAAAAATATTAAAAAAAAAAAAAACTGATAAAAAAATTACTGACAAAAAAGAAAAAATCAAACAAGCTAAACTCTTAGAAGCATACTTGTGAACAGTCTCTTTAAACTTTTCCTCATCTAGAAACTGTAAGATCAAGAACACGAGCTCTCTACTAAGCGACGACATAGTAGCCGCCCACCTCTTGTTCGATTCCCAACAAACCAAAAACACCACTAGATCTGCAAAAATTAAATAAAAACTCAAAAGGGTTAATTTCTAAGTATCTTAATTATTCAAAAAAAGAAAAAGAAAAAGAAAAACAGCACATAGATTCAATCAAATCTATACCCAAAACCAGATCACTAAACTCCCATCCTTAAAACACAAAAAGAACCCATTTTTACATACAAAAATTATTACCATGTACTTATTAGAAGACAGACATGTGCGAAGTAAAAATCAAGTAAACGAAAAAAAAAAAGTCAAAATGAAATCTGGGTTTTTTTTTTTTTTTTTTAAATTTTTACTTAAGAGGATCACAGAAACAAAAGAAAGTTGCTTTAGACCATGTGGGTATCAAAGATGCAAAAGCCAGACCTCCTCAAAAAACCCAAAAAATAAAAAAGCTAATGACTTTTAAAGTAAAAAGATTCTAAATTTCAAACACAGAGAATCGTAGGAAAAACCAAACTCTCTTACCTTGAAAACCAAAGAACACAAACAGAACCGAACAAAGAGAGATAGGGCTTTAGAGAACCATTCTCTCTCTACAAAACAAACTCTCTCTCTTTCTCTCTCTAGGAAATTATATAATGAGACATTGAAGTTGCAGAAATGGGGTTTTTAATATAAGAGAGAGGAAGACAGATAAAGTAACCTAATAAGCAATCAAGTTATCAGTTCAGAACTTATCATACGACTGATAAGCTCTCTTGATAAGCAAGCCTGCTTATTATAAGTACAGTACAAAGTGGGTCCTACGTAGCCGGCTTAACTTCGTCGAGGTCCTCGGCTCGGAATCTCTAAGCTGACAGCTGTGAGTTGGACCAAGACTTTTGGAAAAAATCAGGTACACCACCACCTTAAAACACTCATCCAATTACAGCCGTCGATTCTTTAGTTTGACTATTTGAGTTGAATGTAACGGTCAATAATTGAGAGAGAGGAACGCCTGAGAAAGAGTATGGAGTATTTAAGAAAGCGATATTTACTCATCCCAGATCCCTTGAGAAACGACAAGCTTTTTGGGGGAGGGGGTATAGTGAAAGTTTGCCCCTGAAATTATGATAATATTACGGTATTTGCCATTGGGGGGCCATTCATACATCATGGATGCGTGGGGTAGTTGTACTAAACTATACTTATTGTTATTGTAAATCACGTGATACAGTGAAACCGTTCATCATTACGGTACGAGATATACGATAAATTGATACGAGAATTTGAATTCTTCATCTTAATGGGGGGGTAATTATTATATAATAAATAAATAAGTGGAAGGTTAGCATTAAACGAAAAGAATTATAATAATAATTATTCTAAGTGGGTTTTTTTTTTTTTTGTTGTTGGTGTGTGTGTTGGGCGTGGTCAGAGAGAGTGAAAGTGGAATTTGGGGTTTTGTTGTCGTTTTCAAGAGGGAAGTCGACGTCAAATGAGTTAAAATTCTTTTGTAAGGGAAATTTAATGAGTTAGAGTGTGAGGTTGTCTCTTCATGCCAAAGTACGACCACTTTCATTTCACGTAATGAGGTTTTTGTGGATGGAAATTTTAAAAAAAAAAAAAAAAAAACCTTTTCTTTTTTTCTTTTTTACTTTTTGGAAAAAACAAACGGTACCTACTAGCAATAATGCACGTATGGGACACATGAGGGTAAGTTTTATGGCAAAAATTCATGGTACTTGAAAGTGGTAATTAATTTTCTCAGAAAAGAAAGTGGTAATTGAGTAATCCAACTGTGTGTGAGAGGAACATATTATAAGATGTTTTGTAGGCGAAAGTTACGTGAAGATGCTAAAAAAGGAAGAGCCGAGGGTGATGTTTTGGCGAAGCCACTTATTAAAATATATAAAAGATTACAATAAATATTCATGAGACAATAACCTCTCTTTTATCTTATCTATGAATGAAGTCCATCTTCTATTTTTTATTATTATTAAATAATGAAATATACCCACGAATGTTATGTAATAATAATTTTCCCTTTTTTCTTAGATATGATATAAATTGAATTAATGGTATTGGTCTTATTTTTTACGATATTTGGCAAGAAAAGAATGAGTCCGCATGAGTAAGATTTTACATATTCACGTTTTGAAAAGAAGAGTTATCACAAAAATTCGGAAGTCAGTATACTAACTTTCGTTAGATTAAAACCAAAAAAAGAAAAAAGAAAAAAGAAAAAAAAAAAGGTGAAACTACTTCGAACAACGAGTGAGAGAGAGGAAGAGTTGACTTGTTACGAGATTCATTACTTTTCAAAAACACGTGGTTCTAAATTTGCCTGGAATTCTCAGATGGACAACGTCTCTTAAATCCTCCAACTACAAGACTTTGCCTTTGGCTCGGATGGGATGCGGAAGTTGTATAGGAATTCTTTGTTTTGTTAGAGCATTACCAAATACCATCCAATTTCTTTTAAAAAAAAAAAATTGTCA
This sequence comes from Quercus suber, assembly GCF_002906115.3. Classification (NCBI taxonomy): domain Eukaryota; kingdom Viridiplantae; phylum Streptophyta; class Magnoliopsida; order Fagales; family Fagaceae; genus Quercus; species Quercus suber. The sequence goes on from NW_027070071.1 coordinate 203,213, forward strand.
TTTTATGCACTAAAAAATTATTTTATCTATATCATTTCATAACTCACTTCTTTTAAGATACAACCCATTACAATAATATAAACTACTCAATAAAATAATATAAATCAACAATCAATCTCTCTTTGCCTCTTCTTCTAAAAAAAATTCTCTCTTTTCCTCTCTATCCCTTTCTCTCTCTAGCGCCACCTACACCAACCCACAGCATCATCAATTCAAATCCAACCCCAACAACCAAAACTTAAAAGCACCACCAAAACCAAGCCCAGCACCACTAATTCAAACCCAATCCCTAGCAAGCGGTACTGCAATCAACCATGAATCACCGAACTTGAAATCAACCCACACCACCACCCAACACCATCGAAACAATTCAACCCACAACCACCGATTCAAAGACACAACACTATTTCAACACCAATTCAAACCCACAACCACCATTTCAAGCAAAACACAATTCAAAGCCATGATCATCACTAACCAAAAACGACCCATGATGGCAAACCCAAGCTTGCCACCACAAACAATTAGAACCACCGAAACGACCCATTCAACAATCACGAGCAAAACCTAGCAACCAACAACGTCCTAGAGAGAGAGAGAGAGAGAGAGAGGTTGAATAAAATAAATGAGTTTTATGTGTAAAACCAGTGAATAATAAGTTCTATAAGTAGCAAATTATTGTAGCAATGTTTTATAATCTTTTAGATATAAGAATCCGGTCGTTGCACATTTTTGTGGTTTGTAGTTTTAAAATGCTAAGATTTAGCTTATAGCAAACTGATGTTAATGCTCTTAGTCTGATACTTTTGATACGGTAGTCACTATAATGTTAACTTCATTAACTTCCTCGAGTTGGTTTTGATAAATTGATGGGTATATGGTTGGAAAAAAAAAATTCTTTTAAAGAAAATTGAGTTAGATGAGATATAGGTTAACAAATTTTTAAACAAGAGTAAAATGACCAAACTCACTCTATTAATAGTTTAAAAAATATTTGTAGTTTAAATTTGTTAGCTTAATTTATTTTGGATTTTGAAACTTGGCTTGTGTTTGTGATAAGTCATTTTATTGATTTATTTTTTTTAGAATGCTTATTATGTAAAAACATAGTTGCACCTACTAGAAGAAAGTGAAAATAAAAAAAATGGACATCTAACTTATTTTTATTTTTGCATTGAGTTTATCTCCAAATTGATTTAAAGGTAAATTCCTCCAACTCATTACGTGGCTATTCAAAGTTTCAAACAACCATTTATGTGTTCTTTAGTCATATAGACAATGTAATGAGTTATGTAACTTATTTAAATAATTGAATAACTTAAGCAACTTAATACGATTCGATGGTTTTATGAATCACCATATAATAGATTTCAGATTCCTCAAAACTCTGTTCTTTTATGTTTTTTAAGCTTAGCCAAACACTCATTTAGTTTAAATTTGTTAGTGTGTTAGTTTTTAGTTTTTGTATTTTGAGACTTGGTTGTGATGAAATTGGAATACAATGTTGAATTGTATAAATTGAAGTAATTTATTGAATAATTGTTTTAAAGGATTACATGAAAGCTAATTTTTTGTTTATTATGCCTGACAAAATAGCCGTAACTCAATAATAAACACAACGTGATCCTTACGAGTTGGGTTGGAGAATACCCTAAATCTAATCTGTTAGGACATATGTAAATCATGTTAGGAATATATGTCAATATTTTATGTAATTGACTAATCCTTTGACAAAACGCATTTTACTTATAATTTGGTAGATCTAAGATGTGTTTAATACTTTAAGAAATAAGGTTTCAAGTTCAAGTAAAGAAGTGCTAGATTTTAAAACTCACTAGCTAGTATCTATCGAGGTTTAAAAAGTTGTTTTAGCTCGATGCTCGACAGCTTTTTGATAGATAAGCTATCTGTCGTGATTTATGAAAAACAAATTTACAATTTTGATTTTCATCCAATCCATGGGTACATGTTTCTTTTCTCACAACCCTAAACATATATAAAGATTGTTTTAAGGGCCGTCAAAAGTTGCGCGAGTGTGAAGCAAAATTTTTTTCATGCAAATTGTGATCAGAGACAGAATTTACCCTAGTTCACCTTTCTCTTGAAGAAGCTGCTGTGTTTGTACACCATAGGGTTTTGTAACCAAAGAGTTTCATGATCTTCATCGTGTGATGAACTGAAAAACTTTACAGCCAATATCTTTCTCAAGTTGGTGAGTAAGCCGCGTACTAGGATCCGCGCATCAATTTGTTAGTCACGTACTAGGAGCCGTGCATTAAAAGGAGAGATTGTCACTACAGAACAAGTCCAATTGGGTATTAGGGTAAGAATTCAACTATAGATTAGTATAAGGTACTGGAATTCATTTACTTGTAACCGCTTGTTTTGATAATAGTGGATTCTCGGGAGTGGTGACCTTAAAATCACTTGGTGGGATTTTTGCTATGTAAGTTTTCCCTATTCGTAAACAAATCACCATATCAATTTTTCGCTGCATTTAATTATTTGATGATTTGTTTGTGGTACTACGCGTATTGCATGTTAATTGAATTAATTAATTAACTTGGCTAATTAATTTGTTAATTCATCAAAATGAGTTAATACATTCTTGGCCTATCATAATCTAAACATAACTTTGCACATCTCCAATCCTTCGTTGAAAGGAAAAGAAATTCTAATGTTTTTTACTCACATCATTATATATAAAATATATGGGATATTTACATATTTAATCCTAGGTTTTTTTTAACATGGTAACCATATTTTAAAATGAGTGGATAATTTTATTTACCTACATAAATGATCCACTAGCTAAAGTTAAAATATAACATGGATAACAAGAAAGTGGAAACATTTTTGAATAGGATCAATGTTAGGGATTAACTTTTTTTTTTTTTTTTTTTTTTTTTTTTTTTTAATAATTGAGTGAAGTGGTAAGTTATGAGTGATGTAACACTACTTTCACATGAGCTCGTATAAAATTATGCATTCATAAAAATTTCAAAATCAATTATAATTTATTATTTAACTACTAAAATAGCCCACCACATTTTTTGTTGAATCCCATATAGGACTACAAAACCCCTAAAACAGTTTAGGATTTTTCTCAAAAATTCACTCACATCCTAACTCCTCCAACTAATCACTTCAATGGTGTTATGCTTAGTGTGCCTAAGAAGCCATTGGATGACCTCCAACGTTATCATTGCCAATTTAGGCAATCTTAATATGTGTAAGAGTTTTTTAGTTTTTAACTTTAAAAAAGGAAGAAAATATGAGAATGTGAGAGCAATTGTGAGAAAGAAACATGAATCAAATGGTGTTTTTGATCTCTAAAGTCCAATTTTTTTTTTCTCATCTAGAAGTTTATTTTAGCATAATCCAAGTGTATATGTGTGTGAAGCTTCCTCCTAGAAACTTGAATCCCCACCCTTATCCCTCACACCCTAGAAGCACTTATACTTATCGAATGACCATCATGTTAAGAGTGTGCAATAGTTAAAAGTCCAAAAATTGGAATTACAATAATCTTCCTATCCCTTGTAACAGTAGTAATTGATTGCATTTATGCTATAAGAGCACTAGCATCAGCTGTGCTATCTTAAATGTCATTTTGATACATCAAAATTTATTTTATCTATTTTACCAAATCATTTTACAATACACATACATCAAATGTTCTATTTTAACATTACAACACATTAAAATAATATAAAAACAAATAAAAAACTATTTAATTTCTTTAAACCCAAAACCTCTCTCTCTCTCTCTCTCTCTCTCTCTCTCTCTCTCTCTCTCTCTCTCTCTCTCTACCATTGGGAAAAAAAATCAAAACACCATCACCATCACACCTCAAACCCACAACCACAAAAAAAAAAAAAAAAAAAAAAAAAAATCACCCACATCCACCAAACACAAATCACAATCACCACCACCACCAACAACCAAAACCACCCAATCTCTGCAACCCACACAACTCAATCACCACCCAATCATCACACCCCACAACACCACCAAAGGTCCAAAACCAGTGCCACAAACCACCCCTACCCATCCCCCATAATCCCCACCAACCCAACGTCATCATCTCCAACACAGTTGCGACCAAAAAATCAAGCCTCTTTCTCTTCTACAATTTGAGCCTAAGCCTACACCTCACAACATCTCCAAACTAGGGCGGCCATGAACCATCACATAAAACCTAGATTGGGAAGAAAAACAAAGAGATTCGAGAGATGAGGAGCAACCACCAACATTGCTTTGCAAGATCAGTGAGTAAAGGAACAACTAACAGCACTGCTACACGAGATCAACGGAGATTCTCACAACCACCAACACCGCTTTGAGAGGTGAGAGAGAGAATTGAGAAGACACAAACGAGAGAGAGAGAGAGAGAGAGAGAGAGAGAGAGAGAGAGAGAGAGAGTTGAATAAAATATAATAAATTTTTTTTAGAACATATGTCCATATCATCTCATTTTTAGAATGTCATTGTAGTACCATGCCAAATTTTTTGAGATTTGGCACATCTAATATTGGTGAATTTTTGGTTTTCAGTGTGCCAAATGCCAAAAAATTGGCATTTGGCATATTTGATGCCAATGCTCTAAGGATATTCATTAACAAAAAGTTTTCTTTTCTTTTTCTTTTTCATAGGTTAACAAAAAGTGTTTTAACATACATAAATCACAATATATACCTCAACAAATTATGAAAAGAATCGTGTTAAAGGCTTAGTGTTAAAGCTTATTTTTATTTGGATAAATTATGTATTTGGTTCCAATTCTTAACACTATATTTTAATTTGGTCCCTACCCTTTCAATTGTATCAATTTGGTTCCTAACCTTTTAGTGCTTTGTCAATTTAGTATTTACCATTATCTCTTGGATAGAAATAGCTAACATGGCAAACAGTCAAAATAAAAAATTACTTTTTTGCCACATCAAATGACATGTCAACATAATCTTTTTTTTTTTAAATTAAAAAAAAAACAGATAAGTGAGTAAAATTTGGGATCAATATCCCTAACTCATGATTGCTTCATGTTTTGGTTCAAAGAGAAAGGTGAGGCACTACGGTGACTAGCGAGGTCAAAGGTGACTCTTGATGGCAGCGATTGGAGCTGAGAGCCGATGAAGTCTCCGATCTGCTAGTAATATATATATATATATATATCTCTCTCTCTCTCTCTCTCTCTCTGTGTATAATCTTTCTCTCTCATGTTTTTATCTCTTTTGGTTTGTTTGGAACAGACCAAAACATGAAGGGAGAGTAGAGGGGAACAACAAGTTCAAAGACCCTTTTTTTTAGAACAAAACTTCAAAGACAACCAAAATGAAGTAGAAGAATGAATGACCCTTCTTGAAAATGAAAAATGTTGATAATGTCTCCTTATTATATACTCAGAGGCAGAGGCAGAGGCTTTTTTTGGTTGGGGGGGGGGGGGGGGGGGGGAGAAAAGGCTGAGGCTTTTAGAAAACCAAACCAAACATGTATATACTAGTACTATACAGTACTATTTACTAGATGAAGGAAGACTATGAGATACTTCAGCTTTGAAAGGTTGAAGCCAATATCAATTTTGAATTATGTGGATGGCCAGAATATACTTCCCCTCAAACAAAAAAAAGATTTAATTTGGGTTTTTTTTTTTTTTTTTTTTTTAAATGACATGGTGGTACATGTGTCCGTTAATGTGGCAATTTTTTTATATTTTATTTTGGCTTTTTGCCACGTCAGTAATTTCCATTCAAGAGATAATGACAGAGACTAAATTAACACGACACTGAAAAGGTTAGGAATCAAATTAACACAATTGAAAAATATAGATCAGATTGAAATATAATGTAAATGATAGGGAACAAATACTTAATTTACTCTTTTTATTTATTCTAACTATTTAACTTATAAAAAATTATAATTTTAGTTTTTAAAACAAAATTTTATATTCAACTAACACCTTCTTGATTTAAAAAAAAAAAAAAAATTCCTTCTCAACATTTAAATTTCATTTTCCCCTTTATGGAATTATTAGGAAAAAAAAAGATTTTTTAGGTACAATTTAATTTAATTTTTAAACCCAAAAAAATTAATAAAAATAACTTCATCCTGTTGATTTGAACACAAAATGGAAGAATAGCTCTATTTAATTTTAAAGTAGCAAAATCCCATATATATATATATATTTTTTGATAGAACAGCAAAATCCCATCTTAATAAATTAATAATCTCATTCAAATTCAATGTTACAAATCCCAAGGACAATCCAACGGTCAATAAGACAACAAACCGTGACCAAAAAAGAGGAGCGAGGGAAAAAACGTGATCCAAAAAGGATAAAATAAAAAGGGTAAAGAAAGAATCTACTTCGGTTAGAAAAGAAGGACAATAATTTTAGGCAAAAGAAAGGAAGATAAGAGTGAGATGAACAGTCACGCGCGTTGGTTGGCGGTGGAACAAACGAGCGAACTGACAAAAGGGAACAAAGTGCGGGTGGGGTGCGTGGAAGGTGGGCCACGCGCATTCTAGTTGCAGTTTTGAGGTTTATTCAGTGGGGAAAAAGGGGTTAAGGAAAGGAAGAGAAGTAGGGGCAACTCAACTGGGGCAAAACAAAAGGAAACTGGCGAATCCATGTGTGTATTTGTTTTGTGTGTCTGAGTCTGAGAGTGTGAGTGAGTGAGTGAGTGATCAGTGTCTTCTGTGTTTGGATCTGTCAGTCAGCGCGTGGAGGGGGCTCACAGT
>NW_027070071.1:210660-319687 GCF_002906115.3 Quercus suber
TCTTGTTTTTATTAGTTATTAGTTTAAAAAATAAGTTTGAGAAAAATTATATAGTTATGCCTAAGGCCCCCTAATGCCCCAAGAATTTGACAAAAGGGCCTAAGGCCCTCCATTGAGGAAAAATGGCCTCCACAATTGTTTTTTTTTTAACCCTAGAAGATGATATATATATATATATATATATTATTCTCAAATGTAAAGGAGATGTTAATAAAACTTGAATGCAATACTTGTTAGTAATTTTACATCTCAAAATGTTAAAAGAATGATTTCTTTTTTTAATATAGAAAATTATATAAATATTATATATTTAATATTTAAATATTAAAAATTTAAAATTTTAACTTTTTTTTTTTTTGCCTTAGGTCTCAAAATATATTGGGTCAAACTTGGTTATATCTTAAAAGATAAAACTTTTAAAAAAATAGTACATAAAATAAATTAATTGAATAAGTTGAAATTAAACTCTTTCAAATTGAGACCAACCGTTCTTTCAATCTTGTTTTCAATTTTGTCGATGACAAGGGCGACACCCATTATGTCCTTGAAATTCTAGAAAGAATGATTATTTTTTCTTCTTTCGTGCTTTTTTTGGTCGGAGATTATTTTAACATTAATTATGGTGGTTTTTACTTCTCGCATGTGTTCATGTAAAAAGAAAAATGCTAAGACCACAACAAAGTTCATAATTTTTATCATAATTAATCATGTGATGAGTTGTGAGTGGTAAAAAAATGGGTCTATGTTAGTCCATCTCCACCGCTTACAACTCACTATATATATGACGAATTGTTACAAATATTGTGTAAATAATTGTGGTCCTAGCAATATTATGTAAAAGGAGGATAAGCTTTGTTGAGTTCATCATAAAGCTTGGACAAACTATTATTATATGTAAAAATAGCATCAACCAAAAATTTTAGGCATTTTCCATTTGAGTTTTTTTCTTTGTGGTGGGCTGGGTTGCATGGGTGGGGAGGTTGTATAGGTGAGGTGATTACTGAGTTTCAAATTCAAGGTTTATTTTTGTTAGGTAGGACACATTCACACATTGCTTACGTCTAAAGGATTTTTATTAATTAGGTAAGTGAGCCTTGACCAAGATGATAAAACTTCTAATCTTATCATGCACATGCATGTATTTATTGGCCAAAATCATGTTGTGGTATCCATCCATTGTACAAATTTTCAGAGTCAGGTCAGAGCAGGTGATATTCAACTTTAACGACTAAATTCTTACCAGGAAAATAAAGAAGAAGCACTTATATATATATATATATATTGACTAGACTAGGTGGAGTGAATTTGTGCATATAAAAGAGATTTCATTACCTATTTGTCATTATACTGAGTAATATTCTTGGTATATAGTTTAGGACAAAGATATGTTCAAACATTAACAAGTCGAAAAGAAAAGGTTGAGAACCAAAAAAAAAAAAATTAGAGAGAGTATAATGGCATATGACACATCTTGTGTCACGACTCACATGTCTTGACTCTATGAACAAATTTCATTCATGGACCACTTGATCTTTTTCAAGGAGCAGTAGCAACAGATTTAAATACAAAAGTGAAGTGAACCCAGTAGTTTGGGGTTACACTTTTCAATCCCACTATCTCAGGTTGCACTTGTACGAAAAAAAGCTTTGCATAAAAAAAGAGGAAGAAAAAATTGCAACCAAACCATTGTAGAAATTTGGCAAATATTTATAGGCTACACTTTATTATAACAAGCATTTTTAGCGATTGATGCATTACTTCTTGCATGCACAGTTGCACTTGCCCTTTTTATATTTAAGGTGATTTGGACATCTTAAAAGTAAAATACCAATTATAGATGGATGTGATAGAGACTGGCACCGGTTAGTCCTCTAATTATTATCTAAAGCCGAAAAAGAGGTTTGAAAGGTTGAAATATTTAAGTAATTAATATCTAGGTTGAACGCAAGCTTGTCGGGTTATTTAATTTTTTGTACTATTTTTTATGTCACTTTTTATTCTATATGTTGCTCAGTAATTATGCTGGATTGTGAAGGATTTTACAAAAAAGGCATATTATTAATTTAGAGCATATATTATTACTCTATAAAATGTCTTTTCATAACTCAAAAAGACGTAAAAACCCAAATATGTATAGTTATTAATGTTATAACTCACTCTTACCCAGAAAAAAGAAAAAAGGAAAAAAAAAGAAGTCTCAGTTCAACTCGTAAGTATAGAAAAGGGGAATTTTATGTATTTTTCTTATAAGAGTGATACTACGTGCAATATATCTATATATATATATATGTAGGTATTATAGTTCTTTTAGTGGTTTCTCATATATAGTTCATTGGGAATTATAAGGTATTCATGCTAGTAACTCTCTTGTAACTTGTTACTTTGTTAGTCTTGTTTATATAATCAAGTTTCATTCAGTTTTATCCAAATTCCTAGTTGTTATTCTTAAAGATCCTTAATCCAATATCATCGATCTCATTCGATATTTAGACTATTTACTTAAGTATTGTTATCTTTACTTTTCTTTTCCTTTTTTTATTTTTTTTTTCCTTCCTGAGAATTTCAACTTATAATATTCACTCTTGATGATAGCGCTTTATTATCAGATCAAGACAGCAATCGGTTTTTGATGTAGACAGGGATTGAACTCTAGATCTTTTATTCAATCATCAGAAATTTTACTAATTGAGCTAACTGGTCAAGCATCAATATATTTACTGTTTAGTAATCAATCTACTTTGTTTGAGATGAAACTTAGTGGAACTTTTATTTATTTAAATTCTTGGTAATAAATGTCAGGTCTTGCATAGACTTAGCTCGCGGTTCTTGATAAATTATAATTTTAGACATATGCTTTTCATCTTCATCGATCTTGAAAAGTCCTCTCCATTGAGGCAATGGCCAACCATATTCCTTTAGAACCGAAGTCAAACAGTAAAAAAGGTCAGTAAACATCTAAATCGAAGCTTGATTAAAGCATTGATTCACCTGTAATCACATCATGCAGGTTAAGATTAAAATAATCTCAAACAGCTAATTTGACGATTGGTACATGTTATTAAATGCTAGTTTAATAGGTTAAGATTTCTTTGAAACTTCTCCTAGATATTTCTTACCCTAAGCTAGAATTGTGACATTTAGGGTCCGTTTAGATAAAACTTATTTTGCTGAAACTGAAAACTGAAAACATTGTAGCAAAATAATTTTTAAATGTATGAATAGTGCCGTAGGACCCATTTTTAATGAAAAACTTGTTAAAAAGTGAAATTTGTGGAATCCGTGAACAGTGCATGGGTGCAATGTTCACAGAAGACTTAGTTAGATGTTGCGGCTGACCCCCCCCCCCCCCCCCAAAAAAAAAAAAAAAAAAGGCAAAACACAAAAGAACAAAGGCAGACGCAACTTTCAGCCCAATCCAAACACGTACTTAGTTGAGACATCCATGCGAACAAGTGATACCATTCAAGTAACTCTACCAAATATTGAACCTTTTGCTCGAATTGATCCTTGCTAATTAAATCTCTCTAATCTTGTTGTAAGATAACATCTTGATGCCTCCTACGCCGATGACACTAGTGGAGAAAGGGGGGGGGGGGGTCAGGGAGGGGGCAATTCCTCCCCCCCCCCACCCCCCCCCCCCCCCCCCCCAAAAAAAAACTATGGCTATATAATAGGATAATTATTACAATTCCCTACTTCTTATACTAAATATCTTTTGAAAGTTTTTTAATATAATTAACCAAACTGTTATGTAAAATCTTATTCAACAAATAGAAAATAACATATTCTACCAATTGTTTTTCTTTTTTACCAAAGAAACACGCATACTATGTTCTCTCTTTATATATATAGCCAGGTGGCTTACATAGATGTTGGATATAGCCTATAGTGGTGTACAAGAAAATTAGTGGTTAGAGAAGCTAATTCAATTACATGTAAGACCACTGATTTAGGGATAAAAATGGAGTACGTGACCATTCCTTGCTACTGCAGATGATGAAGATCAGACATCATGGTTTGTTCCTGCCACGAGGGTGTTCTCAGCTTGTTACAGACTTGTTCCAATCTTCTGCTGTTGCTATGAATTAAAACATGTTTGTTCCTTCCATTATGTGTAATTTGTTGAGGTGAATGATTTCTAGATGCTTGACCCTGAACTTGATTTCCATTGAAAGCTTCCTGATACCTACAAATAAGAGTTTGAAAGGTGAGAATAACTTCCATGGGATTAAGTGTTTTCCCTTGGTGTAGAACCTGATTCCTATGGCTCCATAGTGACCAAAAGATGGTGAATAAGGATTGTAGAAAACTCATCTTGTTCTGCTCCATAGATTTATTCGCAATAATACAGCCTGCTATCCATTTCTCAACTGGTATTTGATTTAACTCAGAGGTTCTAATTTCAAGAGGAGAACCATGCCAAACAACTCTTGCAAAGGGATATGCTTGTCCATGGGTCAGTTCGGGTCGGGTTTGTGCCCAACTCGAAATAGACCCCATCACTTCGGTTGACAAGAAATCTAACCCACCGCCAACTGCTGGAAAACACAGTTCGGTTCTGTTATGGGTCAACTAGACAGAATCAATTTTGGTCAAAATCGATGGAGTAGCACTAGCGGCAAGAACTGGACAGATCTCGTTAAGGTTTGGCTAAATCTCACCGAGATTTCGCCAAATCTCGACTGATTTGCGTCTGAGAGTGGCGGATCTCGATCGAGTCGGTTGGATTCAGTTTTTCATGTAAAGACCCGCCAACCGACCTGTTGGATTTGGTTTTTGAACATGTAGACTTGCCACCGACAGTCGCCAGAGTCGGGTTAGACGGTTTTCGGTTCGAGCTCGGGTGATTTGGTTGGGTTGGTTCGGTGCGGGTCAGCTTGGACACCCCTACAAAGGGACACTACAGGAAAAGATGATTGATGGTTTCTTCCTCCTTATTACACATAAGGCATTTATTGTTGGCTAGAATCCCTTTGCTGTTCAAAATAGAGAAAACTAGTAGGCTATTATACAGAATTTTCCAAATGAAGGTTAGAATTTTTAGAGTTAATTTTACTTTTCAAATCAGTTTCCAAGTATTTATAGGGATGGTAGAAGTTCTCTGATTTGGGTGATGGGGAGAGAAGTAGACTTTTGTGAAGTAATTAGTAAGTTGTTCGAACTTGGTATTCACTTGATGAGGAGTGTTTCCATAAAATCCTATCAGTATTTCCAAATCAATGTTTATTACTGTTTGGAACTTATAATTAAAACAATACTATAGTAAAAAATAAAGAAGAAAGAATTTTAATCAAAGAGAAAAAAAAAATTATGTTATTGTTACACAGTTACACTTCAAAAATATCAGCCAAGAGTCTTCTAAATCAATAGTCACATCTTGTTGTTTCAAACGGAAATGTATAAAGTAAAAATGTCCACTCCTTCAATTATCAAATTATTTTTAAAAAACAGTTATAAAAGGAGATAATAGAATTTCAAATTCTTTTAGTAATAATTTTTTCTCATTCATAATAAACAATCTATAGACAATAAAAGTATGAAGATTGTAGGAGTACAATTTGGTTCCTAAGCCCAAAAGGTAAAAGGACTTAAGCCCAAAGAGATCAATACAATGAATTTGTAGAGAGTAGATTAGAAAACTAGGTTCTACTGAATTGGATAACAATTATAGTGGATCCAAATGACAAGAAAGTAAAGATAAACTAGTTTTACCCAAAGAAAATCATCCTTGGCCCAATCCGAGGAGATTAGTTCTTGTATATATTTCTTTTGGATTTGATTACAAGTCTAGTTCCTGTTGTTATAGTGTTTTTCCCTCAATTCCTGAATCCCTCTCCCTCAGGGTCTTCTTTCTCTTTTATACTATCCTCCTTCTTTTATCTCCACCCTCCACATGTATACCAGGTTGCTGGCTTTGATCCTTGTCCTATCAACACCTTCCTGAAGTCTCTAGGAGTAACTGTAAGACTGAAAATTATTGTTTAGGTATCACTTTCACATTAATACGGTTAAAGAGTTAGCTGCAGAGCATTCAATGCGATGATAGCAGTTTTTTCTTAGATATTTCATAGCTTCCCTTTGTCCTGTGCTTTCATGATGTGTATCCTTATCCATAGATCTCCCGAAACGTTGCTCTGGATGGCAGACCACACCTTCTGACATCTGCTTTGCTTAGTCGAGGTGGCATTCCTCTTCGGACCACCTTCCTGAACCCTCATGACCAGGCCCCTTTCTTCATTCACTAATGCGGACTTTCGTGATAACGTTTACCCGTCCTTGGTCTACTAGGTGTCCTTGGACAGGGCCCATGACCCAATATATATATATATATATACTACTGAGCCTATCATTCCTACAATAACCCCTCGAAATTCTCCTCTTTTGCTCCTTGGGAAGAAAGTAGGATTTCGATATCTACCATGATTTCCCTACTCTTACCATACGTCATCTCTGTCTGCGCAAACATCTTTTCAACTGCCCAACGCATGCTCTTAATGCTTTGGCATCCAGGACGTGCCCTCAATTAATTTTTGTGGCTCTATGTTCCCCACATTCCACAGGTGTGATGCAGATCCAACGGCTTGAGACTTTTAGGGGAATGTGAACAGGAGTCTTCCCGCTTGCCTTCTTTGTCATATATATACTGTTTAGAAGTTTCATCTACTTCACTTTTTACACTCAAAATTCAAGAGCTAGTCCAAGAAGCCTTTCTCCCTTCCTGTAAGTTGTTCTTAGCATTCTTTTCTTTCTTTCCTCTTTTCGGTCCTTTCCTTTTTTTTTTCTTTTTTTCTTTTTTTTCGGTTTACTTAGCTCTCCCTTCCTAGGCCTATCCACTTTAACCTTGCCTCCTTAGTTTCTTTAATTTTCTTTGCACATGGGGAGATTTGCTTACTTAGTAGATGCCCTAAAGGGTCTAGAGAGTTTCAAGACTCTATATCAAATCCCACCAAGGGTTTCCATTAGGTACTACAAACAGGGAGAGTGGCATATCATGAGGCAGGATGGAGAAGTCGTAATCCCTATGATTGCCTTTATAGAAGGAAGGATGAGAATTCCCATGGGTAGAGTCATGAGGGATTACCTAATAGTTCATACGCTTTCCCTCACGTAGTATGCTCCCAATATGTTTAGGATTTTAGGTAGCGTAGACGCCCTTAACGAGAAAATGGGTTCAAACCTCACCCATCACGATGTCAATTAGGTTTACAACTTTCACCACTTAAAAGAGCAGAGATATTACCTAAAAACTAGGATTCCTAAGGTTAGGCTTATCTCATGCCTCCCTGAATCCAACAAAGGCATGAACAAAGACTTTCTAATTATTTCAGGAGAGTGGCATGATGGCCTCCATTGCCTGACGAGAGAAGGGATACCAGGTGAGGTTTTTAGGTCTAGGTTTATTACTTTAAAATCACCCCTTTTTCCCTTTGACATCTTCTGTACCCATTTCTCTCCATTTGTGTTTGTAATTGAATTTTTCTTTGATTTGTGCCATTTTTTTTACGATTTTTTTTTCCTAATGGTTTTACAGATAAGCATGCCATCGTTCCGAATCTAAATCTTGTTAACCAACCAATACTAGACAAATACTTAAAGCTGAGGTTTTCGTTCAAAGTGACGGTCAGTTAAGAGCAGCCTACCTTATCTTCAGCTACAACCCCCTTTTGTCTAGTTTCTAGGTGCCAAGTGTGTGATCAAGGTGAAGGACCTGCACTTGCACCTAATAAACGTCGCCGCCCCAAGTTTCCTTAATCCACGCCTTGCTCCAGAAAGGGTACTTGAAGTGAGCCTGTCGCTCCAGTATACAACCGAGGAACCCACCCTTTCCCAGCCCGCTATCAAAGAAGAGGAAGAGGAAGGGATAGTAGAAGTCTCAGATTCTGAAGAAGATTTTGAAGTTTTCAACCAACCCCAATCTTTAGAGCCTCAGATTGGTGACTCTAGCCACCTTCCTCTAGCTTAAGTAAGTAGCATCCAAGAAGATACAAGTGTTCCCGAAGCAATGGGGATACAGCGCAAGCCCAGGGCTAGCCTTCTAGAGATCATGGAGTCTCAAGCAAAGGGCAAGGCACCCAAGGTGGCCAGTCAAGCTAAACACCCCTCTCTTCCCACTCCTCATGACCCCTAACCCGAACCTGCAGACAAGAAGAGGAAACATGAGCAAGAGGGGAAGGATGTGATGGAAGAGGGCTGAGGTGTCCCTCCCAAAGAGAATGAGCCATAAAGAGGCACCAAGGTAGCCAAGACTACCTAAACGAGGTCCTCTAGTGATGGGGCACCTTGGGACAGGGGACATGACCTTTGCACCAGGGTTCCAAACTAGAATCCCCCCTGGTGTTAGACGGATCCCCTTTCCCTACGAACTCCACGATAAGGGACTTCCAAGAGGGGAAGGTCGGGTATGTAACAGATGCCGTAGAGCAAGCCTTACTACTACCTGATGACATAGCCGATCTAAGGACCATGAAGAGACACGAGGTGTTTCTGGGTTTAAAAAGAGACCTCGCCATGGTAAGTCTTTTAAGCTGAGCCCCCTCTCTCTTTGCTGTTTTATTATTTTTTTATTATTATTATTATTTTATTTTATTTATATATTATTTTATATTTTTTACTTTTTCCTTTGCTCACTGCTACATTTCCTTTGCAAGCTGTTCAAACTACTTTTAGGGCTGAGGAATTGGTGAATATCACTCACTAACAAATGAAGGATGAGGAGAGCAGGCATATTGCTACTGTTGAGGCCTTTAACGTGGCTGAGAAGAGGATCAATGAGCTAAACGCCAAGCTTACCAAGGCTGAGAAGGAGAAGAAGAGCGCTGAGGCTTCTCTGGAAAAGGCTGAAAGGCAAGTCGAGGCTCAACGCAAGCAACTTCGCCAAGCTGAGAATAAGCTTGCTGCAGCCAAGGAGCAAATAAAAATGCTAAAGAAAAAATTGAAGGATGCTGAGAAGGCTAGGGACTAGGCTGAATAAGATGACTACGACGTGGGGATAGCTAAGACCGAGAAGGCCCTTAGGGCTAAGGTCTCGGGGCTACGTAGAGCATACTGCCTCCAGGTGTTAAATGAGGCCCTCAACCTGGCCGGGTTTAAGGCCTCCTTAGCACTTAAGAGAGCAGAGAATGTTACTACCCCATGTAATTCGGGCACTAAACTCATCAGTCTCCCAGGATGATGCAACCCCTAAAGATTTAAGCTCCATTGATGAGATACCGACCAAGGACCTTCCTCTTCTCAAAGTCCTCCAACAAGGCAAAGCAAGCTAGCACAACTGAGAAGGAAAAAGAAAACCCCAAGGAGGTCGCCCCTGAAACTACAAAGCCTCCAGCTGGACCCAAGGATTCTTCTAAGGGAGGGGTGGTTTCCTAAAGCCATGAGCTGGTGTTGGCAACTTTCCCCGTTCCTGCCAAGGAAGAATCCAAGGGTAAAGGCCAAGCATCCTCAGCAGCAACAACTGCCCAGCCCACCAAGACCCCAGCAAAAGACAAGCTTGTAATAAAAATGAAGCCATGAGTTGTTTTTTTTTTTTTTTTGAACTGTTGTTTTTGTTTCCAAAATTTGTAATCAATTCGCCCTTTTGTAATCAATTTGCTTTTTTCTGAGGTTTAGCTTAATGATAATTATAAGCTTTTCTTTCATACTTGTGGTATTTGCATTTATCCTAACATAGTTTCTGCTTTATTGCACATTTAATCAATGTGATAATAAGATATGGCTCCATTTAGTTATATGCATAAGTGATAACATAGTTACTACATCCCACATGATCAGCAACAGGACAAGCTTAACCTAGTAAGTCTACAATCTCAACAAAGTATACCCTTAACTTCAAAAACATGCACAATGGTAGAGCATCCATCCATGTCGGGCTCCACCTAACCCTCTACTTATCAGTAAGTCTAAAGAACGGGAGGTGATAATCAGTTCTCAAACAGATCATAGATATACTTGCAAATGCTTTAAGTGATACTCAAGAGTGTCCATTTGATCAAGTTACTACAATGAAGGTCTTTGCCATTTAGCATGGCGGGTTCTGTTTACCACTTAAACTAATAATAAAAAGTTTTAATTCACCTAAGGTATATGGTCCGAGGAGCAAGGCATGACCAAAGTTCTGTTTAATACTTAAACAAATAGTATGAAGTATTAATTTACCCAACGTATATAGTCCAAGGAACTAGACATGACCAAGGTTCTGTTTAACACTTAGAAAAATAATAGAAAATATCAATTTACCTAAAGTGTATGGTCTGAGGAGCCAAGCATGACCAAGGTTTTGTTTAATACTTAAACAAATAATAGGAAGTATTAATTTACCCAATATATGTGGTCCGAGGAACCAAACATGACTAAGATTCTGTTTAACACTTAGAAAAATGATATGAAGTATTAATTTACCCAAAGTATGTGGTCCGAGAAGCTAGACGTGACTAAAGTTCTATTTAATACTTAAACAAATAATAGAAAGTATTAATTTACCTAAGGCATGTGGTCCGAGGAACCAGACATGACCATGGTTCTGTTTAACACTTAGAAAAATAATAAAAAATATCAATTCATCCAATGTATGTGGTTTGAGGAATCAGACACGACTAAGGTTCTGTTTAACACTTAGAAAAATGATATGAAATATTAATTTACCCAAAGTTTGTAGTTTGAGAAACCAGACATGACTAAGGTTTTTTTAATACTTAAACAAATAATAGGAAGTATTAATTTACCCAAGGTATGTGATTCGAAGAATCAGGCATGAACAATGTTCTATTTAACACTTAGAAAATTAATAGAAAATATCAATTTACCGAAAATATGTGGTCTGAGGAATCAAGCATGACTAATGTGTTGGGAACATATTTTTATGTAATTGACATATTCTTTGATAAAACGCACTTTACTTGTATTTGGGTAAATCTAAGTAGGTTCAAGATGATCATTACAAGTGGCTAAATTGAAGACATGAAGATTACTTAAGAACTGCTCAAGAAAAGTGCAATTTGCAGGTCTCGATACCTCCTTGACAGAATCTCGATCTGTCGAGATTCATTCAAGCTCGATAGATGTCTCGATCGATCGAGCTTACGAATTTTCAGATTATAGCCAGCAATGTTTTATTCTAAAAGGCTATTTTTTTATGGGTTTGTAAAATCCTTGTTGGACAAGGAAAAGCCCAAGGCTTGTGTAAACCTATTTGGAATAGGAGAGCCCATTAAGCTCCTATTTAAAGGAGATGGGAAAAAGAAAAACCTAACCCTAGAAAGCATCATAAGGTTTTCTTTTTAAAACCCTAGCTTCCTCCTACAGAAGAAAGAGTTCTTGCTGCGTTTCTTGTATGCCTTTGGGTTTTGTGACCAAGCAAAGTCTCTTACACCAACATTGAAGATCTTATTGGTGTTTCTATATGAAGCTGCTGCAAATCAACTACAACAATTAAAAGGTTACTGTGGAATTAGTCACGTACTGGGATTCGTGCAAAGGAGTAAACCGCGTACTGGGATCTGCGCATCAAACTAGTTAGTCACGTACTTGGGAGCCGTGCATCAAAAGGGAGAACTGTCACTACAGATCAAGTCCAATTGGGTATTGGGATAATGGTTCAATTGTAGGTTGGTAAGGTACTTGGGATTCCTTTACTTGTAACCGCTTGATTGATAATAGTGGAGTTTTGGGAGTGGTGACCTGAAAATCACCCGTTGGGTTTTTGCCGTAAGTGTTTTCCCCATTCATAAACAAATCATCGTGTCTTTTAATTTCCGCTGCATATCTAGTTTTTGGTGATTTGTTTGTGCTTCCACATATTTGCATGTTAAATTGATTAATTAATAACTTGGCTAATTAATTAATTGGTTTAATCACAAGGGGTCATTCAGTTTGTAGCCTATCATAATGTTCTGTTTAACACTTAGAAAAATGATATGAAATATTAATTTACCCAAAGTATGTGATCCGAGGAGTCAGACATGATTAAAATTCTGTTTAATACTTAAACAAATAATAGGAAGTATTAATTTACCTAAGGTATGTGATCCGGGGAACCAGACATGATCAATGTTCTCTTTAACACTTAGAAAAATAATAGAAAATATCAATTTACCCAAAGTATGTGGTCCGAAGAGTCAAGCATGACCAAGGTTTTATTTGATACTTAAACAAATAATAGGAAGTATTAATTTATCCAAAGTATGTGGTCTGAGGAATCAGACATGATTAAGGTGTTGTGAAATTTTGAAGTACTTGCAAGTGTACGAACCGTACCGAAGTGTAGTTTAACAAGAACGAGGTCAAACTCACAGGGACTTGAATGAACATAGGAAAATTAATTAAACCTTAACCAAATTAATCCTAATTTAGTTTAATAAAAATTGGTTGTTTTGAAATTAAATAAACTAAGCAAATAATAAAATTAAGCAAATAATTAAACTAAGCAAAGGATATAAAGTAATAAAAAGATGTAAACAATCAAGGGAAAGGAATTAAAGTTTTAAAATCCGCCTTGTAAGTCATATCAGCATATATTTATGATTATTAATTTTTTCCAACTCATTACATGATAATCTAGAAATCAATCTCGCTATCATGGAAAATATTCTCATTAAAATCCTTATTTTAAAAATCAAAAGCATGTTCTTCTTCGCTTCTTAAGTATAAAACCAAATCATTAATTGTATCCGCAGCCAAACAAATTACAAGATATATCCAATTTTAAAAATTAAATCATAAATTTTATCCATTGACAGACAAATCACAAATGATATCCAATTTTACAATCATGAATTAACAAACCCAGCATTCAATTAATTAAGACAAATCCTAAATCATGAGAAAAACATGATTAAACTCATATCTAGAATCCCATTTTAGTTAATTGATATGAAGCAAGAACAATTTAAATCATTAAAAATCAACTATTATGGGAAAAATTAAATCACATAAATATTATTGATAATTCTTAACAAGGTTTCATCCTCAACCCTAATTATAAATTTAGCTACTCATAGTAATTGAAAGAAAACACAAAAATAAAATACTAAATATTAAACTAGACAAATAAAATAAAACTAACTATCATGGAAGAGGTAGCCGCACTCTCTATGTTTAGCCCCCAGCCCTAGCACTAGCCTCAATCCCCCTGAATTTTGCCCTAAAAGCCTTTAAATAGGTCAACAAATCCTATTACAAGTTGAATTCCCGTTTGGAGAAAATCCCAGATTTTTAGGTTTCACTTAACCGACTATTTTGGCCCATTTAACGTCAGAATTCAGGCTCCTGGTAAACTACAAAGTTGTAGCTCTTTAAGTTAACTTTCCAGTACAACTTGAATCATCTCAATTGGACATCTAAGCCGAAAGTTATACTGAAAATACAAACTAATGTGCAGGCTATAATGCTAATCCGAATTGGACTTGAATTTAATTGGGTTGATCTTCTCTTAAATTCATGCCTGGCTGGATGTAATTTGACTTGATTCAATTGGCCTAGTGCCACTTTGCAAGTAAAGCTGTTGTTACCTGCAACGTAAAGATATTATATAATCAGTCATGAAATAACATAAAAATAAAGCTAAATATGTAGATATGTGAGTATTTTGTTGTATGTATTTCATGCACATCATAAGGTTCTGTTTAACACTTAGAAAAATGATATGAAGTATTAATTTACCCAAAGTATGTGGTCCAAGGAGTCAGGCATGACTAAGATTCTGTTTAAAACAAATAATAGGTATAATGCATAATGTCATAAACAAAAATATGGCAGAAATGAATAATACATTCGCAGGTTATTTACATTCTAGGGATGTAGTACAACATTTTTATCTAGATCTTCGAGGTAATATGCACCTATTCCAGTCATCGAGGTGATACGATATGGCCCTTCCCAGTTGGGCCCTAAATTTTCCTATACTGGGTTCTTTGCAATACCCACAACCTTTCTTAATACTAAGTCTCCAATCATTAATGGCCTTAACCTCATATTTGAGTCGTACCCTTTCTTGAGCTTCTGTTGATAATGCGCTAATTGAAACATGGCATCTTTCTTCGCTCTTCAATCAAATCTAAGCTCTTCTTTAATAACTCGTCATTGTTGTTCGGAATAAAAGAGCTCGTTCTCAATGTTAGGAATCCGGTCTCCAAAAGAATTACTGTCTTGGCTCTATAAGTCATTGAAAAAGGGGTTTCTCCTGTTGACCTACGAGGGGTAGTGCGATATGTCCAAAGAACATGTGACAGCTCTTCTACTCATTTACCCTTGGCATCGTCCAACCTCTTTTTAAGTCCATTCACTATGACTTTATTGACAATCTCGGTCTGTCCATTCCCTTATGGATATGCTAGGGTGGAATACCTATTCTTAATGCCCAGGTCACAATAGTACCTCCTGAAGACTTTACTATCAAACTAAAAACCATTATCCAAGATGAGGGTATGAGGAATCCTAAACCGAGTGACAATATTTTTCCACACGAATCTCTTGGTATCCACATCCCTTATATTTGATAGTGGTTTAGTTTCAACCCACTTGGTGAAGTAATCTGTGCCAACCAGCAGTCATCTCTTATTTCTTGATGCCTTAGGAAAAGGTCCTACAATATTCAAGCCCCATTAAGCAAAAGGCTAAGGGCTAGAAAGAGGATTGAGGACACCCTCTAGTTGATGAATATTTAGGGCAAATCTTTGACATTGGTCACACTTCTTTACGTACTCTTGTGCTTCCTTCTGCATATTCGGCCACCAATATCCTTGAGTGAGGGCTCTATGAGACAAGGATCTGCCTTCTATGTAGCTTCCACAAATCCCTTCATATAACTCTTCTAGGAGTAGCTCTACTGCCTCGGGGTGTATGCATAGCAAATATGGCCTAGAAAAAGAGCGCTTGTACAACTTTTGGTCCTCAGATAGCCAAAATTGAGGAGCCTTTCTCCGCACTTTGTCAACCTCTGCCTTC
Organism: Quercus suber; assembly: GCF_002906115.3. Classification (NCBI taxonomy): domain Eukaryota; kingdom Viridiplantae; phylum Streptophyta; class Magnoliopsida; order Fagales; family Fagaceae; genus Quercus; species Quercus suber. The sequence goes on from NW_027070071.1 coordinate 225,598, forward strand.
CCCTCGGGTAAGATATCTTCCTTAAGGAATATCACAATAGAGTCCATCTAGGTAAGTCCCACCCTAATTTGATGAATCTTGACTATCTCTCTCTTCATCTCAGTAGGTTTACACAAGTCTTCAACAAGGATAACCCGAGGTAAGCTTTGCGTTGAGGAGATCGTGAGAGTGGCAAGAGAATCAACATGTGTATTCCTGCCTAGGGATTTGCAGTTAGGTGAAAGACTCGAACCTTGATTGCAAGCGCCTAACTTGATTCAAATACTCTTGCATTCTCACATCTTTGGCCTCCAACTCTCCCTTTATCTGGCCTACAACCAACCTTGAATCTAAAAATATCTCCATTGTTTTTAGTCCCATTTTCTGGATCATAGTCATCTTTACTAATAGAGCCTCATACTCAGCCTCATTATTTGTGGCTGAGAAACCAACCTTAGGGATTTTTCAATAATGTTCTTCTTAGGAGAAATTACAACTAGCCCCACTCCATATTCTCTTTGATTTGCTGCACCATCAACGTATACCCTCCAGGATAGAGGCTCTTGCAAGAAAACCATGTCAACTGATCTTTCATCCATGTTCTGCTTTTCCACTTCCTTTTCCAACAGGAATTCAATAAACTCGGCCACTAAATCTACGAGGACCTAGCCCTTAATAGATGTGCGAGGCATATACTTGATATACCCCACTTGGCAATCCTTCCTGTGTAATCAGCACTTCGAAATAGTGATTAAAGTGGAAGTTGGGTTAAAACAACAACTGTGTAGGATTGGAAGTAGTGGGAAAGCTTACGCATAGTATGCACTACTACTAAAATGACATTTTCCAGTGGTAGGTAACGAATCTCGGCCTCATGCAGTGACTTGTTTACATAATAAATTAGCCTTTGTATTCCATTATCAACTTGTATTAGTACAACATAAGCAAATAGGACTTCCTCTTCCTCGGGCCGGGACATAATAGCTGGCCAAGAAAGGTATTCCTTCAACTGCTAGAAGGCAAAAGCACACTCCTCGGTCCACTCAAACCCCTTCCACTTATGCAACAACTGAAAGAAAGGCCTACACCTGTCTGCTGACCGAGAGATGAATCGGTTTAAAGCAGCAGTCATCCCTGTTAACTTTTGGACCTCTTTGGAATTCCGAGTAGGTTGCAAATCATTAATTGCCTTAATCTGATCAAGGTTGACTTCAATTCTACGATGATTGACCATGTAGCCTAGAAATTTACCTGAGCCAATGCCAAAAGAACATTTGGAAGCATTAAGGCGTAGTTTATGCCTCCTTAGTATTTCAAAAATGTTCCCAAGGTCTTCCACATGCTTGGACACCATCTTACTTTTCACCACCATATTATCTATATAAATCTCAATATTTTTGCCTAGTTGTGGCTCAAACATCCTAGTCATCATCCTCTGATAGGTAGACTCTGCATTCTTTAATCCAAAGGGCATCACCTTGTAATGGTAATTTACAGTAGGAGTAACAAAAATTGTCTTCTCCTAGTCACCCAAAGCCAATGGTATTTAATGGTACCATTGAAAGGCATCCAAGAAGCTTATCTGAGGATGGCCTATCGTTGCATCCACTAACTGATCTATCTGATGCATAGGGAAGGGGTCTTTTTGGTAGACCTTGTTCAAATCTGTAAAGTCCACACATACTCGCCACTTTCCACACTTCTTCTTCACCACCACAGTATTGGCCAGCCACTCAGGGTAAAACACCTCCTTAATAGTCCCAGCCCGCTTAAGCTTGACCACCTCCTCCTTGAAGGCATTAGAATGGTCCTTAGATGAGCGCCGAGGTGGTTACTTTTTGGGGATGACGGACGGATTAATATTCAAATGATGGTAGATGAAGTTTGGATCCAACCCCGAAACTTCATAGGCAGTCCACGCAAACACATCAACATTCTTCATGAGAAACTCTATTAGCTCTTCCTTCTCCTAGGGAGGCAACTGATCTCCGACCTAGAAAAACTTCTCCTCGTCACCACCAATGATGACTTTTCTTAATTCCTCACATTTGGCACCCTCTATCACCACATCCCCAGACGACATTGTGATCCTTGATTGCTATAAACCTTGCTCAACTGAGGTCGAAGACTCAACTTCACCTAGATGTCTGATCGCAGCTACCAAACATTGTCTAGCCATATATTGGCTCCCAACTAGCTCCTCAACTTGGTCCTCGGACGGATACTTCACCTTCAAATGTAGGGTGGAGGAAATGGCTCCTAGGGCATGAAGTCAGGGTCTTGCCACAATGGCCGTGTAGGGAGAATAAGCATCCACCACAATGAAGTCTACCTCAACCACTTCTGAACCTGCTTGCATGGGTAGTCTAATATGTCCTTTTGGAATAACAACTTTCCCATTGAAGCCCACCAAGGGTGAATCATAACATGCCAAATCTTCAGGTTTCAATCTTAGCCCTTCATACAAATCAGGGTACATGATCTCTACACCACTGTCCTGATCTACCAACACCCTCTTCATATCATACCCTTCTATACTAAGGGTGACCATTAGGGCATCATCATCTAGCTACACAGTTCTAACTTTGTCTTTATCAGAAAAACTCAATGTTGGTCAGACTTCCATCCTACCCCTCTTCGGCTCAAGGTTAGAGTCCTCGGAGAGTGGCCGGGCTACAAACATCACCCTAGAGGGATGAGAACTAGTCCTTTCTGGAGTAGCGAGGATAACATTAATTGTGCCTAAAAGTGGCCTTGAAGAAGTATCTCTCTGAGATCCTGATCATACCTAGCCCCTTTGCCCGCTAGGCTGATATAGAAATTGCTTCAACTTTCCATTTTTGACTAGCTGCTCTAGATGACTCCATAAAGTTCTACAATCCTCCATGGTGTGCCCTTACTCCTGGTGATATTGGCAGTGAAGGCTTTGGTTATGCTTTGCGGAGTCTCCTCCCATCTTATTTGGCCATTTAAAGTATGACTCATTCTTATTTTTTCCAAGAGTTGATGTATTGGCTCTCGAAACACTGTGCTAACCATTTAAGTAGCAGTAGATCCAGATTATCCAACAAAGTCCCTTCAAGGCCGGTTACTGTTGTATCTGTCTGACCTAAAATCTCTTCTATCTTGAGGGACCACCTTAGCCTTCCCCTTCCCTTACTCTTGGTCTTCCTCGACCCGCTTATACTCGTCAATATGGTCCATGAGCTGACGTACACTCCTAGAAGGCTTTCTAGTCAACAACTTCCTCAGATCATGCTCGGCAAGTAGGCCGACCTTAAAAGTCCTTATAGCTACGTCATCAAAGTTCTCATCTATCTCATTAAACATCTCCCAATATCTATCAAAATACATCTTTAAGGTTTCCCCTTCTCACATAATCATGGACAACATGGAGTCTAAGGACCGAAGGACCCTATTACAGGTAACAAAGTGAGAACCAAATGCTCTAGTAAGCTCCTTAAAGGAGTTAATAAAACCCTCTCTCAGACCATTGAACCACCTCATTGCCGTAGGTCCCAAGTTGGATGGGAACACCTTGCACATTAGGGTTTCATTCTTTGAGTGAACAGCTATTCTCTGGTTGAAGTGGCTAACATGCTTCACAAGGTCTAATTTGTCGTTATACAAGGTAAATGTTGGCTAAGTAAACCGCCGAGAAAGTTTTCCTCTCTTAACCCTACAAGTAAAAGGTGATTTAGAAATCTGATTAAGAGCCTTGCCAATAGCATCACTCCCCAGACTTTTATGAGGCGGACTCTCCCTTCTTTACCTATAACGTAGATCCTCATCATACAAAAAAGACTCACTAGGAGTCCTAGACCTGGAGCAGTAGCTATTATCATTATCATCATCAGAAGAGGGGCCAGAATTTCATTGAGTTCCCTAATGTCGCTCGCGGCGTAACCTCCTTCGCAAACAGTCAATCTCCAATTGCATGCTTCTATCATTCTCTTCATGAGAGACATGACTCCCACCTCAAGATTGGCTCCTACTAGTATGCACGGTATGCACACTGACCTCTCAGTCCCTTCTCCGTTCAAGGTTGAGAAACTGGTCTTAACGTTGGGAACTAACAGACTCTCCTCGATTTGGACCTGAACCTACCTTAATTGAATGTTAAACTCACTACAACACAAGAATTTCCCATAGACGACACCAATTGTAGGAGCTCAATTTGGTTCCTAAGCCTAAAAGGTAAAAGGACTTAGGCCTAAAGAGCTCAATACAATGAATTTGTAGAAAGTGGGTTAGAAAACTAGATTCTACTGAGTTGGATAACAATTATAGTGGATCCAAATGACAAGAAAGTAAAGATAAACTAGTTAAAGATAAACTAGTTTTATCCAAAGAAAATCGTCCTCGACCCAATTCGAGGAGATTAGTTCTTATTTATATTTCTTTTGGATTTGATTACAAGTCTAGTTCCTGTTGTTACAATGTTTTTCCCTCAATTCCTCGATCCCTCTCCCTCAGGGTCTTCTTTCTCTTTTATACTATCCTCCTTCTTTCATCTGCACTCTCCATGTGTAGATTAAGTTGCTAGCTTTGATTCTTATTCCATCAGCACCTTCCTGAAGTCTCTAGGAATAGCTGTAAAGCTAAAAATTACTGTTTAGGTATCACTTCCACATTCATGCAGTCAGAGAGTTAGCTGCAAAGTATTCAATGTGGGGGTAGCAGCTTTCTCTTAGATATTTCATAACTTTCCTTTGTCCTGTGCTTTCATGATGTATATCCGTATCAATAGAATCTCCCGAAACATTACTCTGGATGGCAGACCACACCTTTTGAACTCTACTTTGCTTAGCTGAGGAGGCATTCCTCGTTGGACCACCTTCCTGAACCCTCATGACCAGACCCTTTTCTTCATTCACTAATGCGGACTTTCGTGACAACGTTTACCCATCCTCGAACTACTAGGCGTCCTCGGACAGGGCCCATGGCCCAATATATATATATATATATATACACTACTGGGCCTATTATTCCTACAAAGATAATTATACATTAAACTTTAGAGTATGATATTATTTTCAAACTAAACTCATAATTTTCAAGTACATAAATATTTATAATGTATTTTTAAAGAATATAATTTGAACATTTTACGAGACTATATTAACCAAAACAACATAAAATTATGTAGATTGTACTTGGTATCTATCTAATTAATAAAAGTCTTTTAATTCATAAGTGATATTTCAACTTTGATAAAAATCACAAAAATTGATTATTCATGTATATATATATATATATAACCATTAATAGATTCATACAATATAATAAATATGTTATTGTTCAAATACGATATACATATGTACATGAGCATACATAAGTCTATGTATCATTTTATATATAAAAGGCTAAAATGCAAAACTGATTATCTAAGTTTTACCAACATTCATTTCAGTTCTTTAACTTTTTTTTTTTTTTTTTAATTTCAGTGTTTTAAGTTTTAAAACTACCCCCCCCCCAAATGCCACATTCTCTGTTTGTTTTTTTAGAGAAACTCATTTGGTTTAACAATTTTCTCAAGAAAGAAAAATAGATTTAAAAAAAAACTTGTAGACGCCGCATTTTGTATTTCTTACGACTCGGGTTCCCGTTCTCCAATGATGGTAAAATTCTAAAGCCCAAGGTTGGTTGAGGGCCCGATCAGACTTAAATTGACTTGAGGAAGGTTTTTATGGAAAATATAACTCTTTGATGAGATGAATAAAACAATTTTTGGAAAATAAAGGCCACAGAAACTCTAGGGCATGCGTACACAAGCTTTATGCATGTGTACGCATACATGGGCATGCGTATGCATGGTAGGGTTCCAAAAACTATGAAAACATTAAAGCTAAGATTTGGAATGAATCTCACATCATCTAGGAGCCATTCCAAACCCCCATTTTCTCAATATAAAAAGTCATACATGGTACATTTTCAAAACACACAGAAAATCCGAAGGGAAAACTTAAGATTCAGTAGAAGTAGTGAATAAAAGAGGGAGTTTTTCACAAAACATCCTCAAGTCAATTTTATTCTAATTGAGACATTTTTTGGTCTTGATCTTTGAGTTTTGAAGTTTACTAATCAATTTTATTTGGCTGTGAATAGATTGACTGAGGGGAATGGTCAAAATCAAGCTTGAAAAGCTTTGTGTTTGAGTTATTGAGTTCTAACCCTTTCTTTTCTTTTCTTTGTTTTAATTTTTTCTTTCTATCCGTTTTTCTTGTCTTATTTATGTTTTAATATGTTTAGGTAGCCTAGGGTTTAGTAATTTTCTGTTTTAAAGCATGTTAGGTTGTTAGATTTCTAGTTTTTAAGTTTTGCTCTGTTTTTCTATGTTTCTGTTTCTGGGTTAAGGTTTGGGCGTGTATGCGTACGCATACTCGAAGCATGCATATGCATACAGCTAAGCTGCATACGCAGGCCTTATGTATGCATACGCGTACTCAAGTCTAGAAACCCTAATTTGCAGGGGATTCTGGCATTTTACCCTTATTTTTTTAAAAATTTGGCAATATGCCTATGTTTTCAAACTATTTAGGTGCGTGCCCTTGTTTCGATACTTGATTACCTTAAAATCGAGTTCCAATTAAATACTCAATTTGTAGAAAATCGAGTTATGCCTGATTACCTTAAAAAAAAAAAAAAAAATTGCGTGGAACTCGAGTTCCATGCAAATTTTTTTTTTTAGTGTGATCGCCCCATACCAAGTTCAAGGAGCCCTATAGTGGCGTTTTTCTGCAATTTTGTTTTTTATAAGTGTGATTGCCCCATACCAGGTTCAGGGAGCCCTATAGTGGCATTTTTTTGCAAATTTTTTTTTTTATAAATGTGATCGCCCTATACTAGGTTCAGGGTGCCCTATAGTGGCTTTTTTAATCCTTATAGTGACGTTTTAAAGCCCTATAGTGGCATTTTGGAACTCGAGCTCCCTAAAGTCGAGTTCCATGCAATTATTATTATTATTATTTTAAAGTTTGATCGGGCATAACTCGATTTTTTACAAATCAAGTATTTAATTGAAACTCGATTTTAAGGTAATCGAGTATCGAAACAAGAGCACGGCCTTATATAGTTTGGAAACAGGGGCATATTGCCAATTTAAAAAAAAAAAAAAAGGGTAAAATGCCGGAATCTCCCTAATTTGCAACTTTTTGCTTCTGTTTCTTTATTTTTATTTGTCTAATATGTCTCTGTTCCAGCTTATTTTCACATGTATATTCTATTTCTCTGTTTATTTGTTTGTTTGCCTTTGATATGTTAGAATATGGAGTCTTTATGCTATGCTATATACTAGGCTAAATATCTATTTTACGGTGGGCATAGTAAGCAAATATCAGTTGAATCAAAGATCACTTAATTTAGTGGGAGTAAAGCGTATACTCAAATATCTCAGGAGAATGAGGGATTATATGCTTGTCCATAAGAGTGAGGTTTTGATGGTTATTGGCTGTACAAATACTGACTTGCAGTTTGATTGTGATTCATGAAGTTGGACTTCAAGATTTGTGTTCATCCTAGGTGGTGAAGATACACATTAAGTGTAAGTATTTTCTCATTAGAGAAATATGAGTACGTGTGAAGTAGTAGTAGAAAAGATAATTTATGCAATAAATCTGGCTTAAACTTATTTCCAAACCTTGTCTTAGAGTGACTATGAATTACTCTAAAGGGAGATAAGTGTCGGATATATGGTAAATTGTCTTTGAGGGCAAGTGGGAGATTGTTGGAGTTTATACCCTAAAATCTAATTTATTGGCATGACATAAATAATTAAATGAACTAATGAGACAGTTCTAGAACTAATTAAATGAAATAATTGTTGGAGTTTATACCCTAAAATCTAATTTATCTATAAATGAACTAATGAGACATTATCTTAGTCCATGAGATGTATAGTATGTGATTTATGTGAAAAGTCACAGAAAATATAAATCACAAGTTCTTTGTAAACTCAGAATTTTAGTTCGTAGTTGATGATAAAATTGGGCATTTCATTTGCGAAGACTATAACATATCAACTAAGATGATTTGTCTTGATTATGGAAGTGGAGACTTTTAGTTGATATATTGATATGTTTTAAGAGTTAAGACATATTGAACTGGACCGCTGTGAGATTTATTATTCTCTTAACGACTGTCAAATGAATAATAAATCTCACAACTTCTATTTAAATCAACTCAAATCTTAAGAGAATAATGGATCTGCTCATGAGATGTAGGTTGCTTTGATATATTAGGAGTGAGATCTATAAATTACGGTAAAAACTTCAGTATGTTGGACAACCACATTTAATGTTGATGGAACATATATTCTCAAGATGGAATTCATAATCTTTTAACGGAGATGTAAAATATTCCCTTGAGATAAGTTTAATGAATTTGGTTATTCAGAGTGTTGAGCCTAACCACTTTAGTAAGGAGTCACTAAAGTATATATTTATAGAATTGGATTTCATAAATATATGATGAATGACATAAAAGAATAAACCGGGTACTCAAGGATTAAGATGTAATAATCTTCAAAGTGACAGTCTACATTCATGACTTTGTATTACTATGAATATTTTAATGAAGGGGTTGCATATATAATAAAGTCTTGGAATATAATTTATAGATAAGGCTTAGAGTGCAACTATATTTATATAGTGGTATTAAATATAGTTAATGGTAACTTTGGACTTGTCAAGAGTTGACAGAAAAGCCCAAGGCCCATTGGAGTTAGTGTCTTATTGGTTTCTTTTGGTCCCACTCCAAGCCACACACTTAAGCCCAATTGGAAAGACTTAAAAGGTTAGCCCAATTAGATAATTAGTTATATATAAGGAGAGAAATATACAAAATTTCATAAGTCTTTTCATATGAGTCTTTCATTAAGATCAAAAGACATGAAATGGTTTGTATATGGGTGTTGGACACTCTTTTATTCTCTTCTTGAAAACTGATTGAGAGACCACACTTCTTGGGCATTAAGTGGAATTGGAGTGAAGATTAAAAGTATTCCCAAGTATTTCCAAGTTTTGGTTTTGAATTTCACCGCACCAAGGTACGCTTTCTATTCTTTGTTTTATAATTCAAGGTTATATGTTATTTCTCATGAATGAAATAGATCCATAATTATTGCTTCCGCTGTGTGTTTTGTATGAGATATAAAACCAAATTTTCCAACAACTAGGTGGCAACTCCGTTTCTTTTCTCCACCCTAGTCCACTTGGCTGAGGCATACTCCTCTCTCCAAAGGTGCGTTGCGCCCACAATACCCCTTTCTCATTTAAAAAAAAAAAAAAAACTCTTTGGCTTACTTTGGTATTTATAGTTGAAGGAGGTTGTGTTTCACACACTTTTTTTCTTCATCTTCAAAAAATTATGCCACTAGTGCCATTGCCCCTAGTAGATTTGTAGTACATATTCTCTTAGTTTTCTCTGTCTCTCTCTATCCCATTTTCCTTTTCCTTCCATTCTTTACTTCAAGTAATTAATACTTAGATTAGTAGTGCATTACAGTTTATAGACTCCAAGACTTCTATACTACTTCTTGCTCCAATTCCTATACAATAAAGCTATTAAGTAATGACCACATGAATGGTTAAAAAACATACACGTTAAAAGCAAAACTTGATATCACTTTAGTTTACTCCTAGGTGTGGGGTGGAAAAAATATATTACCCCTACTTATTTCACAAAATTTTCGCCATTAGATGTAGCAAAGTGTGAGTGGCAAAGATAAAATAGTAGGTCTATATGTAAGTAATAGACAACCACTCACAATCTTTCATGTTAGAGTTGTAACAAAAAGTTGTGAAATAATTTATGGTTCTAGAACCATTGTGGCATATGGCTTGTCTTCTTTTATTCTTTATTTTTTTTAATTGGTAAATATATTATATAACATATAAATATAAAAAATTATTATTAATTTGACAAAATATATTATTAATTATTTTGATTCAATTTATTTTTATGCATTCCAATGATTATTGTCTAATTTTTAGACATCTGTTAATCTATTAATAATATTCTTTTATCTTAATCATTATAATAAATGTGTTGTAATTTAACTTGAAAGCCTAGGTTGATAGGCAAATTGAAAACTATATTGTTGAGTTATAAATTAATCCACTTAACTATATTGTATATATGTATATTAAAAAAGCATGTATTGTATATTGAATTGTGCTTATGATATTTTAGATAATTTTACATAATACGGATGCAATATATATTAAGAAAAAAATTTAACCGTCTTATTCCAATCACAATCCTAGCTCCACCACTACCTACATCTTTGGGCTACATGGTAACTAGATATGAACTCTATTCACGTTTCTTGACAAGTTGACATACACATGGGGTTTAAAATAATACTAGTCACTAACCTGAGTGATGCACGGGAAAGGTATTGAGTACAATATATAATTTAATCTTGGTTTATTTTACTACAACACCGAAATTGAATTTGTAAAATAAAACCATATAGCTAAAACATTAGTTAACAGTTATACTTTTCAGACATTTATTAAACTATATATATAATCATTATTATTATCAACTTAACAATATTTAAATATATATATGATACCAACATGCATGCTTCAAGATAATGTCCAACGCTGAAAACAACTTCGAAAAAAATAATTCAACCAAACAGTTTGATGAATAAATATATTACAATCTATGATATAAGCCAAGAAATAGCACATGAAATAAACTTTGAAACCAATATGAACAAAACCCACGTCAAAGGAAACCATTGTTATCATTTAAGAATATGACGCACGAAAGCCATGAAAAACACATGATTCTTTATAAGAAGGAAGCATCTTTACAGATTTTCCATAAGATGAGACATACTCACACAAACTATTAAAGAAAGAATTAAAGATCATACACAACACGTACATATGCTATGAATGTAAAAATACAAAAAAAAAAATAAAAAGATCGATAAACACGCATGATGAAAAAAAAATATGGAAAAAAAGCTAGGAATAGAAAATAAGATAAAGATGATTGAAATCTTCTAGAAAGTTTCAGATAATGAAAAAAAATGAACACAAAAGTTAAGATGTTAAAACTTCCAAAAAGGCCAAAAAAAAAAAAAATTTCAGAAGATTCAAAGCTACAAAAGCATTGAAATATATATATATATATATAATTATGCAAATAGAAAAATACAAACCAAAAAAAAAAAAAATTTCAGAAGATTCAAAGCTACAAAAGCATTGAAATATATATATATATATATAATTATGCAAATAGAAAAATACAATAAAAAGAAGGATTACCCTCAAAAGAATAATCCATGATTATAGCTTCTCTACTATTGAAATATGACTCAATAACTTGAATCAAAAAACTAAAAAAAAAATTGTAAAAACAAAAAGCTCACTATAAAGAGAGAGAGAGTATGAAGAATGAACTAAAGTTTTAGGTTTTTTGTCTAAAGAAATATAGAGTGAAATTTATTTGGAACGGTGTAAAATTCATAACTACCCATTGGAATGATGAAATTGTACAACAATAGTGGTAAAAATAGTACTAAAACAATTTGCTTAAGCAGCCAAATGAATAGGTACATTTTTCTGTGATAGTGTCCATCTGTAACAAAACATGGAACACATAGTGGACAAATCATCATATATTGTTCAAAACAACCAAAAGCAATAAACTAATGCAGATACCAACAAAAAAGGACAACAACTAAAAAAGAGTATGTTTTTTAAAGATAAATAGAGCCGAGACAACAGCAAAGACACTACTTCAATGTGATTAACTTTAAACGGGACATGAAAGAAGTGTAAAAACCCCAACTATGTAAACAATCATAAAAATCTCAAAAGCATAAACACATAAATCCATTACTAATGTCCAGATTCCAAAGCGTAACTACTTTTAAAGCCTTTTATATTGTAAATTAGAGATAAAAAGAAGGAAAGGCATACCTTAGGAGGCTTGACGCCTATATCCTCATGTCGTTCAATTGCCTCTTAATCAAACCTTACGAGCCATCTCACCAATGATTAATCAAACTGTAGGGCAGTCTCAACCTTCATCATAGTCAACATTAGATTAATCAAACCTAAATAACCAAATCTAAATCTTATTTTAATGCCTAAGTTTTTGTCTATTTTAAATACCTTTACCAGTTGTGGTTTGGTTTCGACAATAAGAGGGTAGTGGGATGCGGCCACGGATTTCTCTTTCTTTCTCTCCCTATGCGATTTTCTTCTCGATGACATACAATGAATAGATAGGGAAAGTTTCGCTTTAGAGGATTTGGAGAAATTGTTTCACAGTTACCCACTGGAAATAAAAGTCAGAGAGAAGGAGAGAGTATAGATATAAGAAAAGAAGTGTTTATTTGATCTTTTGTAACTGCTACCCGAGAGAAAGCATTGTGTATTTAATTTACTACAGGCAACACCAACACCAACAGGTGGTAAAAATTTCACTGAACCGGTTTGCTTAAGTGGTCAAATGAGAAGATGTTTCAAATTTTCTATAATGTAGACGTGTCAGTAATTTATGTAACCACATAGCGCAATGAAGAGTGGTCAACAAAATTCAAACGTTTCGGCTCTTAGTTATTATATAGATATGCCGTATAGAACCTTCAAAATGAGCGAGAAACCAAACAACAGATGTTTACCTAGGAAGTTAGATGTTCCATTCCATCAAGAGAATTCTATTACATCAGCAATAACTTATTGTTCGCTAATGCTAACAATCACCACTCATCCCAATTGTTTATGAAGTCATCCCACATGGCTGCAGCAATTGACTCTCGTAATGAGAAAGCCGCTTGTTCCTGTATTGGAGAAGACAACTGCATATCAGGAAGTTCATCAAATTCGGGCAATTCATCCACCATCACCCCTTCTACACTAGTAAACAACCAATCATTTCTCTCCTCTCGCCGGATGTAGTTATGTAGAACACACGCAGCTATAACTATGTCCCTTTGTATATGAAAACCATATTGAGGGGCAAGTTTGAGAATGGGAAATCGAGTTTTCAACACGTTGAAAGAGTTCTGAATGACATTCCTTAGAGAAGAATGCCTGTGATTGAATAATTCCTTCCCATTTCTAGGTAACTGATTAGCACCTTTAAATTCATGAAGTTGGTACCGAACCCCTTGATATGGAGCAAGAAATCCTTCCATGTTTGAATAACCAGTATCCACAAGATAATACTTTCCTGAAAGAAAAATCATCAATAGATGAATTAAGGATGATTTTTTGGGTAGCATTTGTAATATCCAGAAATAATAAGATATGACAGGCAAGTAGCATTTTAAATGATTTAAAAATAACTAGTGATCAAACCTTCAGGAATTTGAGGGAAATTCTGATCTGGGTCATCTAGGACTGCCCTTAATACTCGTGAATCTGCGGCCGAGCCTTCCCAACCAGGATAAACGAATATGAACTGTAGGTCAAATGTGCAAGCTGCCAATACATTTTGAGATAGAATACCTTTTCTATTACGAAATCGAGATTGATCTTTTGCTGGGACATGTGCAGGAATTTGCATACCATCAATGACTCCAATACAATCCTGAGATGAAAGAAAATAGAGTCAATGACATAATATGATGCATGTGAAATAAGGTGGGAAAAGCAGGTGCTTAAATATAAACCTTAAAATATGGGAAAAATCTGTTGTTTCCAAGGATTTCTGAAGGAGTGTTGAGAGGAGGAGGTTGTAAAAATTCACGTGACAGTGACTTGATTGCCCTTAACACATTATTAAAATGCCGACTAATGGTTTCGCCTGAGTGTTGAAACCGCTCTTGAATTACTCTGTTACGTTCATTATGACCAATGATGTTCAAGAAAATTGCCAGCTGCTCCTCTATCATAACCCCAGCCGTGTCACGTAACATGCCTCTTTGCCGAAGAATGTCACATAACTTGTGAAATACATGTTTATCCATCCGAAACATTTCCCGACATCCATCATCATGACCATTAAGCACTTCAGTCATGAAACTACTTCCATGAGGTGATAAATTACGAGGCTGCTTAGTTGTGCTATTATGATAATAGTAGCCAGCAGCTGCTGCAACTAATTCCATCTCATCCAAATCCAAGTCATAGTTGTCCATGCCAGCAAGTGTATTATCTGTATAATAAAATAAAAATACAGTATTTGCAATACAAGACAATCACTAATGAATATAAACAATCAATTGTTCTTAATAGTAGTTCAATCATGTCTTATGGCCATAGTTAATCAACAAATACAAAGTAGAAACTAAATCTGTAAAGACCATTTAAATCATCAAACTAAAGTGACAAAGCCATGAACCACAAAGTTGAACTAATTACAAACATAAGAGTTACTTAAGATTCTTCATGATTGTACAAAGCATAACTTTGAAACCAAAAAGAACAAAACCAACAAGGTAGTCCAATTCATTCAACCAGAGGAAGCAGAAAATTTTCCCTGCAACCATGGCAACCGTCTCTCACTCTTAAGAGATATAAAAGTTTCTCTGGCATTGGGGTTCTCAAATAAATCCAAAGCAAAAAAGTAAATCCTTTGATCAACACCTTGCATCTCGTCTAATACTTTTATGCATTTGCTTATAGAAAACCGGTCCTCATTCTTCATAATTGCAGTTGCCCTCATTTTTGAAGCAGCGGCTATTTCTAGCATGGCATCCACTATAGCATCACCAGTAGCCTTGCGACTTCTCTTCCTACGACCTGAACTAGATGGCATCCCAGACTGACGCTTGTGTCCATCTAACATGTTTGCATCATCTCCGGAGCCCGAAGAAGCATCCTCATCCACAAAATTCATCGGTGCACTAGGATCAATAGACATGGTTTAGGTCTCAACATGATACACAGAACTTTTTCCCAACTGTCGTCATTCCAAAATAACAATAAAGCCCATAATCATTCCAATTCTCTGATATGACAATAAATCATATCCACAAGAGGTCAGTCACCCAAAGACACACACACACACACACACACACACACACACACACACACACACACATGCAAATAGATAAACAGAACTGAGAGAGAGGGAAGAAAAAATGAAGGAAGAAGAAGCAAGACAAAGGAATTAGTCATGCATCCATCATCATTTTCAGTTTCTATATAAATCAATGGTTCCCCATATCAATATGCTGAGTTACAAAACTTCACATAAAAGAAGGATAAACAAATTATCAAAAAAAAAAAAAAAACCAGATTAGTAAACAAAGACTGCGATCATTACCAAGCAATCATTTTTTGGTAATTGATTTTCTCGATGAGTTATAGAAGTTTTATCAAAAGAAAGAATAAGCAAACCCTAGAATAAGGTAAGTACACAGTAGAGGCGAAAGAAAAATTATTCATCAAAAAAAGAAAAAAGAAAAGCTAAGATCTAAAATTACAGGGATCCAAAAATTCTGTCAAAGATGAAGTAGCGAAACCCCCAAATGCCCTTGAACACTCAAAAAAGATCTAAGAGAGAAATTTTTGGTATCTTAATTTTAAGGTAAAGAGCTAAACATTGTTCCATTTATAATTTTCATGCAGTCACGGTGATTTCATTCAGGCAGTCCCATGTGTGAAACTTATTTTCCCTGGATTTCTTGAAGAAAATGTTTTGTTATTTCATTCTCTAAGGGCACAACCAAAAAAGAAAAGAAAAAAAGACTTATGCAGTAGGTTCCAGAGAGGCAGTGTTGGAAAAAAAAAACACTACACACCTCTAACACCCTGAATCTGAAATAGAATTCACTAGTGGTTCCCAATTCTAATTACTATATGTATGTGCACTGTTTCTCAAAACACGCATTTCCCTTTGGTAAATGCTCTCCAACAAAACTTAAAATCACATGAAACAAAGATCGGGACAGAATATATGGAACAAGAAAGTAGTCTAAGGACAATGTTCATCTATGAATTACTTACCAGCTTAATAATAATAATAAATTCATCGAGAAATCAAACAAAATATTGTGAATATCAAAGTGAGCAAGAACATGTTAAGTGGTGTTGGATTAACAACGTAAATCCAAAGAACAAAACCTCAGAATCATCAACATTATGGGCTGCGCCAAACAAATACAACGACTTTGGCTTATCTGAGAGGTGGGTTATTCATAGTTTCAAGAAACGAAACAAAAAAGAATTCACATTTTATGTTAGTGGGTTTTCTTGGCAACCAAACAGAGGATAGAAACAATAGAAGCGAATAAATAAATAAATATACAGAGAGGAAACGCAAACTCACCAGAATGAAATGCCTATGCCAAACCCCAAAAACCCTTTTCTTCTTCTTCTTCTAAAATTATTCACTCACAGTCACTGCTATGCTTTTTACCGATCAAAAGGGTTTTTTTAGGGTTTCTTTTTCATTTTATTTATTTATTTATTTTTTAATTTATTTATGTACGGTTCGAAAACAGGGAATATGGAGAGAGGGCACCATATGGGGCTTTTGGAATGGGCAAAGCTGCAAAAGAGAGAAATTATATTGTTTTTATAGTGGATCATGTTATTTATCTACAATTCTACTAAAGATTTTATTTATTTAAAATTTTTGAGTCAATACTGGTAGGTTATTTGAAAGAAAAATGATATGTTTACAATATTTTTACAACAATCCTAAGTGGTAGGTTGTTACTAATTGTTATTGTTAGGGCAAAAAAGTAATCTTAGTGTTACTTTTAAATTTGAACCAATAACAACTAACCACCTATAATTAGTTGTAAGAATGTTGTGGATATAGCATCTCTTTGTTTGAAAATGTTAATTAATCTAACGGTTCAAAATTTGCTAATTCGACTTGAAAAATACTGAGTCGAATCCGAATTTTTTTTTTTAACTCAAACCAAAAATAGGTTGACTTGTGACCCGACTCAATTTTTGCGGATTAACCCGGTCCAACCTGCAACCCGAACCATATTTTGGGGTAAAAAAATAATAAAATTAAAACAATATCATTTTAATTGTTTGTTGTGAGCTTTAAAGAAACAATTAAGACCTTAATTATATGCAAATGAATTGAAAGTTGAATGGTTGTGACATTTTATAATGAGTGAAGATTTTTAGGTAACAAATAGTAAAATACATACCAAGATAATATAGTTATAGTAGAGTTAAAAACATATATTTAAAATTATAGACATGTATGAGAAACATTTATAAATGTGAAAAGAGTAAAGAGAAAGTATCAATGAAATTAGCATAAATTATGAATGTTTAGGCCTAATTTTTAACAATTTATGTCTAAAATAAACGGTTTTTAAAAATAAATTATAATATTTTCTGGAGTATGTGTTGCTTAACAATAACATGATATTTATAAAAGAAACCATATATCAATAAGTAAACAATCAAAATTTAATGTATATTCTCAAATTGAAATATATAATAGATTATAAAATTAGTTTTTAATATTGTAAATTTCTTATATATTTTTATTCTTTGTTTAATTAGTTATCCAATAAGGCACTTGTAATTTTGTTTTATGTCTTGAGATGTTGTTATTGTGTAGAAATTAAAATTGTGTATTTGTTTTACTTATCCTTTGTACTATTTTTTTTTTTGGTTAATAATGTTGGGTTTTGTATAATTTTAAAATTATTGAACAAGTATTAATTTATTTAGTTGAGCTCTTCTTGATATGAGTGGTGAATTTAAAATAAAGCATTTTACATCAAATAATTTGCTGTGCAACTTTCCAAATGGAAAATACATGTTTTCTTAAAAAAAAAAAATTAATGTGAAAAATATGGGTCAACTCAACTTGACTTGCAACTCGATTGACCTGACCCATTTCTAACTCGCTAAAATATGACTTTTTTTTTACCCGAATCCATTTTGACCCGCAACCCGATTGATCTGGCTCAACCAGCTCATTTGCCTCGTTGTACATACAATTTTCGTAAAAGATAAATCACACGATTACAAAATAGTGCAACAAATAATCAACTTGTATTTGATTTGTATATATGTGAGTACAATCATCTATATGAATCTTTACAATGAAAGAGTACAGTAAATTCCTCTGATTCGATCTCCAAGAAACGTTACGATCCGAAGGTGCTATGAAGCTTGATCTTGAATCGTGCTTTGATGTCTCAAAGTTGAATGAATAGTTGAACGTGCTTGATTTGATGCGAGGGCCGTTGGCTTGATCTTGAACTAGATTAAAGGAGAATCCCCACTTTGATTTGAAGAAGTAGGAATAGGCCTTGATGAACAATGGAACTCTTGTGAACTTTAGAGGTGACTCTCTATTTTGGCAGAGTGTCAGTAGTGTTTTCTCTCTAAGTGTCTGTGCCTTTCTTATATGAGAAGCCCCTATTTATAGGCAACTCAATTATGATGGGATAGCAAAAATTACCATCTATGGTTCGTCCAGAGGAGTCGTTCATGATCATCAGTTACCCAAATGACCAGACCATCTCTGATTTGTCCAGATGTGTCGTCCCTGAGTATTGATCAATTGAATAAACCTCAGGGAATCAGGTCGGAAGAGTCGTCCATGTGCAAAGCTCATGGACGACCACACAACATCAATCTTTACACAAAGAGTCGTCCATGGGATAAGCACATGGACGACCATGTAACACTCGGTAAAATTTTGGAATTCTGGAGCGGTTAATCAACCCGTGTTCATCGCCAGCAATTTCTCCTAAGTATGTAACTTCCATCAGCGGTTACTACTTCTATAGCCATTGGGGAAGTTATTTCCGTAATTTCGGACTTCCACGAATCTTGGGGAAGTTACTAAACCAAATAACTGCCCCAAGGTTCCCTATATAAGGGTCGGTCTGAATCAAGCACAGGTATAAGACCATTCTGACATTACTACAATACAGTTAGAATTCCACTTGTGAGGAAGATACTAACTTAGCCATCAGAGGGTCCTAAGCCGGTTCACCCCAGTCTCCTCTGACAGCGTGTTTATTTTTCAGGTCTTCGCTACCACTTTCAGCCCATCGAAGCCGAGTCGTTCAGCCTACTGATTCTATTCAGCATCAATTGGCACCGTCTGTGGGGAATTATCTGTGAAAACTTCAAGTTTGATAGTTTATTCTTCTCCGACAAAAGGCTGTATGGTTCGGACTAGATCAAGGGCCACTAGCCCAGGCCACTGAGAGAGTAGGGATACTTCCAGCCATCCCAACCGAGATCGCCAATCAGCACCTGTCATGCAACCTCCTTCCATCTAACACATACAGTCCATGGCAGCTGACATGGCGGATTTAACTCGTCAGAATCAAGAGTTGACTAAGGAGATAGAGAGGCAGCGCCGTGAAGGACATCCAGAAGAACAAGCCCAAAGTCAAGAAGATAGAAGGGGAAATGTTGAGTCCGAGAATCAATCAAGGGGCACCACTTCGCGAAGGGTGCCAAACTTGGAGAAAGAGATAGATCAGATGAGGAAGGTTATGGACGAGATGAAGGAGAACATGAGAATGAAAAATCCTGTAGAGGATGTGGTTCACCGAATAGATTCCCCTTTCACGGCTTCCATCAATGGCCATCCCTTGCCTCTAAAGTTCAAAATGCCTTCCTTGGATTCATATGATGGAGCACGCGATCCTTTTGATCATATCGCTACTTTCAAGACTACAATGCATCTCCAAGGGGTTTCGGACGAGATTATGTGCAGAGCCTTCCCTACCACACTTAAGGGGCCAGGGCGAGTGTAGTTCAGCAAAATACCCCCGAATTCTGTAAGTTCTTTCGAGGAGTTAAGCAAATTATTTGTTAATAATTTCATTGGAAGACAGAGACACAAGCGTTACTAGTCTAGCTTGTTAACTATAGAGCAAGGGGAGAATGAAAGCCTGCGTTCCTTCATCACGTGCTTCAACAGGGAAGCCCTAACAGTAGACGAGGTGGAAGACAAGCTACTATTGGCAGCCTTCCACAATGGGGTTAACTTGGACTTATTCATTCACAAGCTGTATGAAAAGGAGCCCCAGTCCATGGCTGAACTCATCCATTCAGCCCAAAACTTTATAAACGCAGAAGACGCAATCATAGTTAAAAAGAGGAAGAGAGCTGAGAGAATGGAAGTCAACCCCACGCGTCACTCTGATCAAAGGCCTCGTCCAAAGAATGGACGAATGGAAGATAAAAAGGATCGAGATAGAGATAGCAGGAAGGCAGACCCATCAGCAAGGAATCAGAACAACACACCCTTAAATGCCCCACTCGATCAGGTGCTCATGCAAATCAAGGATGATCCTTCCTTGAAGTGGCCAGAGAAGATGAAAGGAGATCCTAACAAGTGCAATAAGAATAAATATTGTCGCTTCCATAGAGATCATGGGCATGATACGGACGAGTGTTATGATTTGAAGCAGCAGATTGAGAATCTCATTAGACAAGGAAAGTTAAGGCATTTCGTTGGAAGGGATCATAGAGATGAAAAATTGAAAGCAAAGATGGAAGAGTCATCACGGCCCCCACTCGGAGAAATAAGGGTTATCATTGGTGGGACTTCGACAGGACAATCTTCCAAGGCAAAGAAGACGTATCTCAAAGCGGTGCAAAACGTCCAACTTTCTGGACGACCTCCAAGGAGGAGGGCAACAGACAAGCCAACCATCTCTTTTACGGACGAAGAAGCTGAGAGAATTCATCATCCACATGACGATGCGATTGTCATTACCCTACTTATTGCAGATTATACAACCAGAAGGGTGTTGGTGGATAATGGAAGTTCGGCAGATATATTGTATTATCCCGCCTTCCAGCAGAAGAGGCTTGGACGAGATCAACTTCGTCTAGCATACTCACCATTGATAGGATTTGGAGGAATGAAAGTGCAGCCCGTTGGCACCATTACATTGCCTGTAGTGGTGGGGTTATACCCACAGTAGATAACTAAGGAAGTGAATTTCCTTGTGGTGGATTGTTCATCCTCATACAATGCCATCATTGGAAGACCAACTTTAAACAGTTGAAAGGCAGTAACATTTACCTACCATCTATTAGTCAAATTTCCTACGAAATGCGGGATTGGACAAGCACAAGGAGATCAGTTGGTAGCCAGAGAATGTTATCTAGCCATGTTGGCTGTGGATGTGCAGATGCAGACTATGAGTATAGAAGAAAGAAGAATTGTTGCAGAATCGACTGAAGTATTGGAAGATGTTTTATTACAAGAAAATGATCCTGAGAAGTTCACTAGGATTGGAACAGGTATGAAGGAAAAAGCGAAAGAAGACCTTGTCTAGTTTCTGAGGAAGAACACCGATGTTTTTGCATGGAGTCATGACGACATGCCTGGTATTGATCCAAGGGTAATTACTCATCGATTGAATGTGTTCCCCTTTTCTAAGCCTGTTCGACAAAAGAAGAGAGTCTTTGCTCCTGAAAGAGAAAAGGCTATCAAGGAAGAGGTTCAGAAACTGACTACAGCATATTTCATCCGAGAAGTCTATTACCCGGATTGGTTAGCAAATGTAGTGATGGTAAATAAGGCAAATGGCAAGTGGCAGATGTGTGTAGACTTCACTGACTTGAACAAGGCCTGCCCTAAGGATAGTTATCATTTGCCACGCATTGACCAATTGGTGGATTCCACAACTGGCCATCAGTTGTTGAGCTTCATGGACGCCTTCTCATGATATAATCAGATAAAGATGGACAAGGCTGACCAAGAGAAGACCTCTTTTATTACCAGTCAAGGTTTGTTTTGTTACAAGGTGATGCCATTCGGTCTAAAGAACGCAGGGGCAACTTATCAAAGGTTGGTGAATCATATGTTTCGTCCACAGATAGGACAAAATGTGGAGGTGTACGTGGATGACATGCTTCTGAAGAGCTTAGACGAGGGAAGCCACTTGGACGATCTTCAGGAAACCTTTGAAACACTTAGGCGATACAAGATGAAACTGAACCCAAGTAAGTGTGCGTTTGGAGTATCATCAAGAAAGTTTCTAGGATTCATGGTTTCACAGAGAGGAATTGAGGCAAATTCAAACAAGATCCAAGCCATATTGAACGTGGAACCATCGAAGAATATCAAGGAAGTCCAATCCCTTACTGGACGAGTTGCAGTTCTTAACAGGTTTGTTTCAAAAGCCACAGACAAGTGTTTGCCATTCTTTAAAATTCTCAGGAAGGCATTTGAGTAGACGGATGAGTGTGAAAAGGCCTTCCAGGACCTAAAGTACTATCTTACTACGACTCCATTGTTAAGTCTGTCTGTGCTAGGAGAGGAACTATATCTCTATTTAGCAGTGTCCCCGCATGCCATGAGTTTAGCATTGATCAGGGAGGAAGAAAAGGTACAAAAGCCTGTGTATTACGTTAGCTGAGCATTGAGAGGAGCAGAAGGAAGGTACCCACTGATAGAGAAGTTAGTGTTTGCACTGATAACAGTTTCTAGGAAGTTAAGGCACTACTTCCAGGTTGATGTCATCAATGTCATGACTGACCATCCATTCAAGAAGGCAATGAACAAACTAGAAGCTGCAGGATGACTAATCCAATGGGCAGTTGAGCTCAGTGAGTTTGATATTCGATACCAACTGAGGAATGCAATAAAGGCTCAAGCCCTGACAGATTTCGTTGCAGAGTTCACTCCAAGTCATGAGGACTTGGAAGAGAAAGAAGGCAATAAAAATGGGTCGTCCATGTAGATGGATTATCTACGCTATATGCAGGAGGTATAGGAGTTGTTTTGCAGTCACTAGAAGGAGATAAATTGAAGTACAAGGTTTGCTTACAGTACTAGACAATTAACAATGAAGTGGAGTATGAAGCCCTTCTTAAAGGATTGGAGTTGGCTAAATCTGTAGAAGCGGGCTCAGTACTCGTCCTGGGAGACTCATAGTTGGTCATAGGCCAAGTAAATGGGACATGTGAAGCCAAGGAAGATAGAATGAAAAGATATTTGAAGAAAGTGGTACGCCTTGTGAAGAAATTTAAATAAGCTAATTTCGTTCAAATCCCGAGGGAAGAGAACATAGAAGCAGATACCCTGGCAAAGGAAGCCTCCGCTAATGAAGCAATGGATAAGTTTGATGAAATACAATACATGCCAAACATAGACCTCCCAGAAATGTTGTAGATAGAAGGTGAGGAGAATTGGATGACCCTGATAGTATCATACCTGAATGACGGAAGGCTTCCAGAAGGGAAGGGCGAAGCTAGGAAGCTCAGAGTTAAATCAGCCAGATACATCCTTATGGATGAAGTGCTGTACAAAAGAGATTTTTCACAACCATACCTGAGGTGTTTAGCCCCAGATGAGGCGAATTACATGCTGAGAGAAATTCATGAAGGAGCGTGTGGTAATCATTTAGGAGTTAGATCACTCGTCCACAAGGTCATCTGTGTAGGGTACTATTGGCCAAACATCCAAGCTGATGCTAAGGCATATATTAAGGTATGTGATCAATGTCAGCATTTTAGTAATATACCTAGACAGCCATCAGAATATCTTATCCCAATGATGGCCCCTTGGCCTTTTGCACAATAGGGTTTGGATATTTTAGGCCCATTTCCAACTAGAACTAGACAGATGAAGTTTTTGGTGGTAGGGATAGATTATTAGCCTAAGTGGGTGGAAGCTGAACCCTTGGTGAAAATTACATAACAAAATGTCAAAAATTTTGTCTAGAAAAGTATTGTATGCAAATTTGGAGTACCGAGAGTACTAGTATCTGACAATGGACGACAGTTTGATAACACACCCTTCAGAGAATTCTGTGAACAACTTGGAATAAAAAATCATTATTCCTCACCCTCCCACCCACAAGCTAACAGACAAGTAGAAGTAGCAAACTGATCCTTATTGAAAATCATCAAGACTCGGCTTGAGGGGGTAAAGGGAATATGGCCGGATGAGTTACCAGGTGTTTTGTGGGCTTACAGAACAATAGTGGGGACTCCCATAGGAGAGACTCCTTTCAAATTGGCTTATAGGAGCGAAGCAGTCATACTTGCAGAAGTGCATATAGCCAGCCATAGGGTGATGAAGTATCAAGATAAGGAAAACAACGAACAATTTTGTCTTAACCTCGATCTCTTAGACGAGGTAAGAATAGACGCAGAGCAAAGAACAGCAATGTATAAAAATCTCATGGCAAAGCAGTATGATGCCATGGTGAAACCCAGGCGCTTCAACATTGGGGATCTTGTCCTTAAAAGGGTTTCTTTGGCCACCAAAAACCCAGCCCATGGGAAGCTGGGACCAAACTGGGAAGGACCTTGCAGAGTTATAAACTCCAAGAGACAATGATCCTACTATTTGGAAGCCCTGGATGGACGAAAGTTAGAGCACCTGTGGAATGTTGAACACCTAAGGAGATACTATCAATGAAGGGTGATCATGGATGAGATCCTTGGACATTTGAAGTAATGTGTTTAATATTATTTTCCAGTATTTGCTTATTACTATTGTGTTTTAAGTGTATAAGTATTTTATGCTACTCATGGACGAAGTTATGTTATATAAGTATTTTTAATTTCCTAAAGGCACTAGCTCTTAAGCATGTGCCGTGATCGTGGACGAATGATTACATAGTATGGATTTCCAAATATATATATGATGTATTTCTAAGTATATGTATGATTGTATGGGAATCCTCAATTTTCTATGATTTAAGATGATCCACGAAAGGTGAAAGGCCAAAGACGAATAAAATCCTTGGAAGAAGCTAGGGGGTATCGTCTATTAGCTTTCCTTCAAGTAAGGATAAAGCAGGAAAAATAAAACCTAAGGTATGTCCGTCTAAGCTCAAGACGAGATAAAACCTAAGGTATCTCCGTCTAAAGCTCAAGACGAGATAAAACCTAAGGTATGTCCGTCTAAGCTCAAGACGAGATAAAACCTAAGGTATCTCCGTCTAAAGCTCAAGACGAGATAAAACCTGAGGTATATCTGTCCAAGCTCAAGACGAAATAAAACCAGTGGTATAATCGTCTAAACCATGGACGAAGAATATGCTTAAAGGAACACCACAAGTTCCTGGACGAATCTAAGCAGCTAACCAGTCCAGCACATGGACGAGCATTTGCTGAAATTACTTTCGTTAAGGACGAATAAATAATCGCAAGTTTGAACAAATCCTTAAGCTAGCCAAAAGACGATGTTCATGGATGAATTAAAGATGGCATTTTAAGGGTTCATTTTTACTTCAGCTTTGTGATGAAAGAACTTCGTCCATAAGTTCAAGCTGAGATAAAATGCTTTCCTAATGGTATGGACGATACTAATAAAGTATGTCTATAAATCCTTAAACATGTTCAAATATGATAGAAACAATGAAAATAAAAAGTATTCATTCATTCATTCATAAACTCTAAGGGTAGACGACCACCGTCCAAAAACCCTTAAAAGAAGAGTAATAGTTCATAAAACTCGTGCATAAATTTGGACGAGGGAATTGTACTTGAATAAATTTCAAAAAAAAAAAAAAAAGAGATAAAAGCCCAAAAAGAATTGTACTTGAATAAATTTCAAAAAAAAAAAAAAAAAAAAAGAGATAAAAGCCCAAAACACTAGGGCACTTCCAAACAAAAGTAAAAATATAAAAACTTTCTAAAGTGAAGTCACTTTGATGGATTGGCCTTCGGATCGTCCTGGGTCACCTCGTTGTTAGCATCGTCCCCCACATTGACGTCCTCAGAGCTCGCCACAAGCAAGGAACTCTCTGTGGCGAGGGGGATCTTAAATGTATCGAAGTTCAAGTCAGGGAAAGCATCCTTGGCATTAGCACGAAAGTCCTCATACCCAACTGCGTAATGGCTGTCTAGACGATTCTTGTATTCGTCAGACTTCTTAAAAGCTGGTATGGCTTCCTCACGTGCTTTCTCCAAGGACGAAGGAAACTCTGAGACTTATCCCTCCAAATACGTGATGCGAGTATCCTTCTCAATAGCATCTGCTTTAAGTTCCTCAACCTCGTCCTTCAACTTCGTCTTTATTCCTTGCAAGCGATTGAGATCCTCAGTCAACCTGATCACTTCCTCCTTTTTCAATAGAACTTCATTGTTCAGCTCCTTAGCCTTGTCATTCGCCATCTTTGCCTCCTCAGCAAGTTCCTTGGCTTGGCACGTCGCTATGTAAAACTTTGACATAGCCTATGCATGGACGAAGGAAAGTTAAGAAATTTCATCTTTGAAAAACTTATTGAAAACACACAAAGACGAGTGAAAATCATACCTTAAAGAGGTCATGGATACCAGAACGTTCAAATTCCTTCACTGACATCTTATAACATTCATTAATCTCATTGTCAGTGATGATTCCTTTGAACGTGCTCCATGCATAGCCCTCGTCCAGCACCAAGTTGGAAGGACGATCAGATGGCTTTGACGGATGAGGCTTGCGAGGAGTCTTGGCTGGAGGGGGAGTAGGATCAGTTGGAACAGGATGAATTATCTGGATGGGCTCCATGTTGGTAGGAGGGTCTCCAGATTCACCGTTAGAGGTGTAAATTTGGGGACCTTGGGAAGAGATGAAGTCTGGTTGGTTTTTTGTTTTTTGGAGCCTCGACGACTAGGTAGGTCGTCCAGGTCCACAGCACTAGAAATCTTCTTAGACTTTCTCTTCCCAGCCTGGACGGAAGCCTTTTGGACGACTGGAGGCACAGGAGCATCCTCGTCCCCACTAGTTACTATTTTTTCCTTGTTTTTTCTCATTGTAATTATTCCTACAACAAAGGAAATTAGTTAAAAAAAAAAAAAAAAAAAGAGGAAAGGAAATGAAATGAAGTAGAGATGGACAATACTTACTTCTATGAGTAGTTTCTTCGTGGCTTAGGTTTTCAACAGTAGGTTCTGGACCAAGCCCCCACGTAGCCAAACTGCTAAAAGTTACTAAATCGTGAAAAGTCCTTTTAGGGAAAGCGCGTACTTGGTCAATTCGCTCCAAGTATGATCTATCCAAACGTGGACGAACAACAGCTGCACTAATAAAAAGAAAGGTGGTTAGACGATTGAGAGTTAGAAAAAGTGTAAGGAATGAAAGAAATAACATGGAAAGAAAACATACCATCAGGACGAAGGTGACTTATAGGGCTGGTAAAAGGAGGGAAGGGGGCATTACCAACATCTATTGGGTCCCCAGCCCAATTTCCAGAAATAATAAAAAAATCTTTTTTCCAGAGTTTGTTAGACGAGCTGCGGCCCCTTATTAAACTATAGTGAGAGTCTCTGGACAAGAACTGGAAAAAACCAGCAGACTTCTTTATTTCTGAGGGCTTATAACAGTAGAGGAACTCGTCCACTGTTATAGGACATTCCCCTTCCAATGCCTCACGCCATAGCACTTGCATGGCAACTATCGTCCTCCAACCATTGGGGTTAAGCTGGTTAGGACCAATGCCCAACCTATGAAGAAGACCTCTACAAAAAGAATTTAAGAGAAACCTAAAACCAGCTAAGAGATAAGACGAGTATACTCCCAAACCAGAAGAAGGAGAACAACACCATTTTCCTTCCTTGGGTAGACGAGGTTTGAACTCCCTAGGGATTTGATATCTATCTACTAAAGTTTTTAACTTAGGGGCGTCTAGGGTGGACGCTACTTCAGGGGCACAGCTATATATTACGTTTTCCTCTTCCTCCTCCTCGTCCTGAAAAGGGCTAGGTGGCGCTCTGGACGAGCTAGTCCCTGCTCCAGAGGCCATCCTACGTTGCATTTCCTGAAACACTTCTATGGATATGCCAGGAACCTCGAACGAATGATGCTCGTCTGAGAAACTACTGCTGCTAAAACTTGTGCTACCCTTACCACTCTCATAACTCCCAGACGAGACATCCTGATATTCGTCTATTTCTCTCTCTAAACTACTAGATGAAGACATAGCTAAAATAAAAATCAAGATGAAAACCTAAAAAGGAAGAGGAAACCTAACAGAATTAGGACGTGAGCTAGACGAGGATCTTGGACGAGATGACAAAAGGGAGTTTATGAGAAAAGTATGGGGCAAGAAAGAGAATGTGTCTATTTATAGGGCAAGGAGTAGGGTCAGCAAAGCGACACCATCCATTAAGAGGATGACACATGGCAATCACTTGAGAAAATGTAATCGACGTAACTAATCAACGAATTAAATCATGACACGTGGTTGTATAAAGGGTATTAAATCCCCACAATATCCTTGGATGACACCTTGGACAAGGGGGCAACTGATGGGATAGCAAAAATTACCATCTATGGTTCGTCCAGAGGAGTCGTCCATGATCATCAGTTCGCCAAATGAGCAGACCATCTCTAATTCATCCAGATGTGTCGTCCCTGAGTACTAATCAATTGAATAAACCTCAGGGAATCAGGACGGAAGAGTCGTCCATGTGCAAAGCTTATGGACGACCACACAACATCAATATGTACACACAGAGTCGTCCATGGCAAAGCACATGGACGACCATGTGACACTCGGTAAAATTATGGAATTCAGGAGCGGTTAATCAACCCGTGTTCATCGCCAACAATTTCTCCTAAGTATGTAACTTCCATCAGCGATTACTACTTCGATAGTCGTTGGGGAAGTTAATTCTGTAATTTCGGACTTCCACGAATCTTGGGGAAGTTACTAAACCAAATAACTGCCCCAAGGTTCCCTATATAAGGGTCGGTCTGAATCAGGCACAGGTATGAGGCCATTCTGACATTACTATAATACAGTTAGAATTCCAATTGTGAGGAAGATACTAACTTAGCCATCGGAGGGTTTTAGGCCGTTGCACCCCAATTTCCTCTGACAGCGTGTTCATTTTTCAGGCCTTTGCTATCACTTTCAGCCCATCGAAGCCGAGTTATTCAGCCTACTGATTCTGTTCAGCATAAGTAGGTATCTTATGCCAACTACGCACAAAGTTGTTTTCTCGTGCAAAATACTTTTGAACACAATGTTAGTAAGTAAGTCAATTGATGATAATTTTAACCATTGATTGGGATTTAGGGGGAGGCCTCATTGACCTAGGTTTTTATTTATTTATTTTATTTATTTACCTCATGTGGTTGTAATTATTAAGGGCATTCCCTTATGTATTTTGTGATTATGGCATTTTAATTTGGCATAGTGCCAAAACGAGACAATACTCATTTAATAATGTATATTTTATAATGTGATCCTAGGTTCATGATGATTCTCATGGTCAATTGTCCAATATGGATGAAAATCGACAACTTTGGAAAATATTTTGGAATGTGAAGATTGCCAAACAAGTTTACGTATTCATGTGGAATATGTGGTAAGACATTCTTCCTACAAAATGTAAATTGTTTTAACAAAAATATTTTATCAAGATTTTCTTCTAAATGCAACAAGAGATAGTTGTTGACTATTACCATGTATGTTGAGCTTGCACCTATGCCTCAAAGAATTGGCATGCTAGTTTTCTACAATAAGTTGTTATTTTTCTCCAAAAAATGGGAAAAGTGGTTGCTGTATGTTTAGGAGTGGAGCTTACATATGCTACACGTATACTACAAATGGAACAGAGGAGACATTATGCACAATTGCTGGGGGAAGTGTATAGAAGTGGATGGGAATTGTATGTGAATAGACTTAATTTGAGGTAGTCAGTAGTCACCATTTATAGATAAATATTAAGATATAAAAGGAAATGAGCTAAGTAAGGAGTCAGTTTATTCTTCAAGATATATCAAATAATGGCTACAAGCCTACAAGCACTATTTATTTATAAAACTTAAGCTTTCTTCCTATAGGCCACACATGGCTCAGCCCTATTGGCTTAGTGATTAAGCACGTACTCTCACCAATTAATCCATATGGTCAATATGTCACGTGTGCCAAGAGTTCTAACTAATTCTATCAAAATCCCAACATGAGTAACTAACTTCTAATTAAAGGGATGAAACTACAATAATTATTAGGATATTAAGATATTACAGCAAATTAAGATCCGTAATAGTTGTGGGTTGTCTTAATGCCATACTAGGTATGGAAATATTATCTTATGCATTGCTTTGTCCAAATGGCAATGGGCTATGCTTTAGAATTTATTAATATGCTCATCAAAAAAAAAAAAAAAATTATTAATATGCATTACAATATAAACCCTCCTAATCTCGACGCACATCAATTACGTTTGTTGGCTGGTGAATTTTGGTGGTGCTTCATTTAATGGAAACTAGTATGTAGCCTCGTGCTACCGCACGGGAATAGATATATTATTAATTATGAGTTTATTCATGTTTAAAAGGCTTAGTTAAGTCTAAATTCATATTATTAACCAGAAAATTTCATTAACAAAACTTAGCAGTATATATATTTTACACAGAAAGATAAACCTTGGTGACAATGTTTATCCAAAATATCCATTCACGCTTTTGAATCTTCAATCTCTATTGGTGATTGAAATTTTCGTAGCTTAAAAATTTTAAAATTAAAAAATTAAAAATAAAAAAAACCCTCAGAGTTGTACTCATTTTGTAGTTTTAAGATGAGTCATTTTGTAACATGATGGGCATTTGTGTGGAAAAAAAAAAACTTCTGAAGTTTCATGGCTAATATAAGAAATTCTCTCTAATCTCTTTTTATAGAGAGATGGGTTTGTGAGTGTTTTTTATACATCCTTCATAGTTGTATTATCACGAAGCAGGTCCAATAGATTTAGATTAGTACTATCGATTCTCAAAGCATGAGTGTTTAATGTGTTATTAATTTCATCTCGTTGGCTTCTACACATGACAGCAAAATTAAACATAATTAGATTGTACATGCGTATAGTAAAATTGGACTCCAATTTCATATTTTAATTGAACAATTGGAATGATAATATATGATAGTAACAACAATAGGAAAATTCAAATAAAGTTTCGGATTAAGTTGTAACAATCTGAATAAAAAATTCCAACAGAAAAATAGGGTGGAGTGATCCACTCCAAGAAGGCGACCAAACTTGCGTAAATATAGAATAATAAATCTCTCTCCAGAAAATTTACATTGTTCATAACCTTTACATTCACTGAAAATTTTAAAAATATAGTGACTCACATCTGCCATCTAGACATCTACAGGCGGGTCCTCTCCAATTTGCGTGAAATTCCATTGATCACTAAGTTCCTTTGCAACCTGCAAAAAGTATCATCCATCGGTTCACAATAGTGCTTTCTTCATTGTTATAAGTGCCAAACCTGAACAAAAAACCAAATATATAGATAGTGAATTTTAGACATAATGTGCATCTAATCACATATTAGCAATTTATAACAAATGTAAAGATGCAAACTTTGTAAGTGAATAGTAAACAAAACCCAGTGTTAGAACCAAAAAGAAAGCACTTTAATCCGAAATTCAGTGCAAATGTAAAGATGCAAACTTTGTAAGCAATTTATAACAAATATGTAAACTCTGGCTTTGCTATATTTTTGGAAATTATGCAATGTACCCAAACCAAGTTCTTATCACTGATATTGATCTTTTTGGTTTTCACGTTTAACTGCAAAATCAAGAAAAAACTTAATTAGCATAGTAACTCACTTGACCCGATACATAGAAGTGGTTTTTATGAGAATGAGCCCACATATATTTATCTTTTTGGAAATTATGCAATGTACCCAAACCAAGTTCTTATAACTGATATTAATCTCTTTGGTTTTCACGTTTGACTGCAAAATCAAGAAAAAACTTAATTAGCACAGTAACTCACTTGACCCGATACATAGAAGTGGTTTTAATGAGAATAAGTCCACATACATTTAGTCACATGATACAAAATTCAACTTCAATTTCAGATTCTATACACATGGCACAAAATTAGAACTCTAATTTGGTGTGTACACGTGGCACACAATTAGAGTTCTAATTTGGAATTCAATTTCACACTCTTTCTGCTTCACATATTATTATATATATAGATTAATCTAATGGTTTTAGACTATTGGTATGATTTTTGTGGTTGAGTTATTGCTATTTTAAGTGAAAAATATCCATACGAGTGGAGAAAGTATCTCCTATAACAGATTTTCCAAGCCATTCACCCACACAACAACCTAATTAGCAAATAACAAGTGAGAAATTTGTGCGCCAAATTATGAAAATTTTGTATAAAATTGAATCACATGGCATTCATTCATTGGGTTATTGCATAAGTGACTTCGTATATATTTTCTCATGTGGATGGTGATAGAGACTTGGTAAATGACAACTAAAAGACTAGTAACTTTTGATATTGAACATGACCTTTCTATTAAACTAGCTTGTAATTCAATGCATATAAATAGATACACTTAAAGATATACAGTAAAATGCATAATATAATTTAAATACTATTGATAGTCATTTTTATATTTTGTTAACTCTTTAAAAAATTTTGTAAGGATATTATTAGGTGTAACGGCAACATTTTGGATCTGAGCCCAAAAGGTAAATGGATTAAAACCCAAAGAACCCAATACAATGAATTTGTAAAGAGTGGGTTTAAAAACTAGGCTTTAATGGATCGAATAACAAGCACAGTGAATTAAAGATGGTTAGAAAACAAAGAAAGACAAATTTTATTAAAGAAATCTTCCCTCGGCGAAATCCGAGGAGAGATTGTCCTCAAATATATTTCTCTTAGACTTGGATATAGTTTTAGTTCTTGTTGCTACAGTGTTTTCTCTATAGATTTTCTGATCCCCTCTCCCTAGAGGATCTCTTACATTATATAATCCCTTTTAGATGATCTTGGCCCTCTATTTGTTGATCATGTAAGCCACTACTCGAGTGCTTGTTCCATCAGACACCTTCACAAACCTTTTGTGAGATGCAGCAACCAAGGCAGTACTGTTCAAAAGTCTTCTTCACATAAATGCGGCCAGGAGGTTTGGTAGGATGCATTAAATGTGATGGAAGCTACCATCCTTTCAATCACGTCAGAGCTAACCCCCTCTGTGAAGCTCTTCCTCAGTAGTATGGTCCCTTCCTACAATGTGCCATTGACATGGCCATGGCCCACCTCTCCTGCCTTACCATTTGAATGTATGGACTCTTCAGAACTGTATTGGCCTTCTCGACCTTGAGTATGACATGTGGCATGATTTCCTTTTTAAATTTTTGTACCCCACATTAGGTATAAAATGTAAATTGTCCATGTTTTATTATTATTATTATTTTGAAGCACTTTTTTTTTTTTTTTACAATTCATTTATTTTAGACTTTTTGGGTTTTGTACTTAATAACTTACTTGGATGAATATTTATTATATAGTCCCATATTTGATTTTAAAAATTAAGAAATAAAACTCTTTAAGAATAAATAATTTAGGACACGTGTTGCAAAATTAGAATTCTAATTTGAGTTTCTCTTAACTTCACCTATTATTATATATATAGATGTGTGGAGTGTGATGTTAGGATTAGTGCCCTTAAATCCTATTATGTGTTGCTATGTATGATACTATGTATGACTTAATGTTATGATTAATAAAGTTGTTTTATTATTATTTAAAATAATGGTAACATGAATATTTGGACATTATCATATAGTTTATGAGATGCATAGTATGTGATTTAGTCACATAAGATATAAATCACAAGTTCTTTGTAAACTTAGAATTTTAGTTCATAGTCGATGATGAAATTGGACATTTCATCAGTAAAGACTCTTACATATTTGTTAGGTTCTAAAAGTTTATAATAATTAGCAAATCGTGAACATAAATTTGTCTATATATAGATCCTAGAGTCTATAGGTATTATTAGACAATACTCGAGATGATACAAGTCAAGATTCAAGAACATACAAGCTGCAGAAAGAAGAATTCGAAATCTGCCTAGTTCGATCGATCGAAAGATAAGCTCGACCAATCGAAACACGTATCTACAGAATTCTATTTCAACCAAAACTCTACTTAAACGTATTGGGTTTCAAGTAAAACACTACTAGTATATAAAGGAAACCCTAAAAACGTTTTTATAAGGCTTTTCAGAGAGAGAATAGTGTGTCTTTTTTGTATCTAGGGTTTTATACCCAAAAAGCTCTCTCAAGTCTTCTACCGATATTATTCCTTGAAGAATCTCAAGATTCGGTATTGTAAAAGTTGTTGTCTTCTCTAATCATCAAAGGTGCTGATGATCTAAACCTTCAAGGGTGGTCTTCGAGTCACAAACAAGAAAGTTTTTGTTTTTTTTATTACAATTGTGGGTGCTTGTATTGCAAAGGCCTATGAAAGAAGTAGTTCATGGACTTCGAGCTATCATGAGGTCGTGGTAGCAAGTTTTCTACTCGATGTAGCAATAGAATGTTAGTGATCTAAGTTTTATTGTACAAACTTCAATTCTTTCGTAGTGAATTTATTTTTTTAGTTTGAGGATAGATAAGTTAAATCATTTCCAAGTTTTGTTTACCGATTAGGTTTTCCTAGGCCATCATATCGTAGTGTTCTTTATATTTCCAAATTATTTACATGGTATGATTGTTTTGTTTTAACCTAGATCTGAATAATAAACCTAAGTATTCACTTGGTTAATTAATTAGGTTAAACAATCTAGTTTACAGGGGTCTAAAAGCTAACAATATTAACTAAGATGATTGGTTTTGTTCATGGAAGTGGAGATTTCTAGTTGATATGTTGATACATTTTAAGAGTTAAGATATATTGAACTAAACTACTGTGAGATTTACTATTTTCCTAACGACTATCAAATGAATAATAAATCTCACAATTTCTATTTACACGAACTCTTAATCTTCAGAGAATATTGGACCTAATCATAAAATGTAGGTTGTTTTGACATATCAGAAGTGAGATCTAAAGTAACAATCAAAATTTTAGTATGTTGAGCAGTCACATTTAGTGTTAATGAAACATATATTCTCAAGATGAAATTCATAATCTTTTAACGAAGATATAAAATTTTTCCTTAATGGGTTTGATTATTCAGAATGTTAGGCCTAACTATTTTAGTAAGTAGTTATTAAAGTATATATCTATGAAATTGAATTTCATAAATATATAATGAATAACTTAAAAGATTAAATCGGGTATTCAAGGATTAAGATGTAGTAATCTTCAAAGTAACAGTTTACATTAATGACTTTGTATTACTACGAATATTTTATGAAGAGATTATATGTACAATAAAGTTTTGGGATATAATTTATTAATAAGGCCTAGAGTACAATTATATTTATATAGTTATATTAAATATAATTAATGATAACTTTGGACTTGTCAAAAGTTGACAGAAAAGTCCAAGGCCCATTGAAGTTAGTGCCTTATTTGTTCTCTTTTAGTCCCACTCCAAGCCACATACTAAAGCCCAATTGGAATGACACAAAATGTTAGTCCAATTAGATAATCAGTTATAAAGAGAGGAATATATAGAATTTTGTAAGAGAATGAAATGGTTTGTATATTAGTGTTAGACACTCTTTTATTCTTTCTTGAACACATACATATAAATTGATTGAGAGGCCATACTTCTTGGGTACAAGTGGAATTGGAGTGAAGATTAAAAGTGTTCCCAAGTACTTTTAATCTTTGGTTTTGAATTTCACTACACCAAAGCACATTCTCTTGTTCTTACATTCTGAAATTTACATAGTACATGTTATTAATTGCGAATAAAGTAGATCCGTTAATTTTCCGCCACATATGTCTTGTTTGCGATACAACCATGTGTTTTTCCAACATGTGATCCTTCATCTTAACTCTAAGTGCTTCAATTCTCATAATCTTGCTTATATCCTCTATTGACCACATTTTGAACAATATTCAAAGTAAGGCATAGTCATTCCTCCGAATTTTGTTTGTAAATTTTATTTACAAACAAAAATATTGTTAGTCATTTTATACAAAAATAAAATATATATTGTATGTGATTTTTTTTTTTTTTTTTGGGGAGTATAATGTTCATTTATTTCAACTTTCTTATCCTTTGTGTACATTTTTTTAAAGTATCAATTTTTTTCCATGCATATCATTTTAAAATCCTAACCTATCCTTATCTTGTCAAAGTAAGTTATACAAAGTGGACACTCACTCGATTTTATTACCTTATGATTTATTGATGTTCAATTTTATTGAGTCATTATTTTAAACCACACACACATATATGTATTATTGCAAGAAATAACATTATTAAGATTTATTATGTAGTTAGCAAAATCATGTATGTTACGCGTGCAGTACACGTATGTTCGTAATTTTTTTTTTTTTTTTAAAAAACTTATTGACATCTCTCATTCTCTTTTCTTTTGAGAATATTAAATATTTTTAACACATACAAACGAGGAGAGGGGAGAAAGTTTTTTTAAAGAAACTTACAGTGGTATATAGTAAGTATTGCATTTGGTTTATAGTGAGTATTGCATAACGTTTCACGGAT
This sequence comes from Quercus suber, assembly GCF_002906115.3. Classification (NCBI taxonomy): domain Eukaryota; kingdom Viridiplantae; phylum Streptophyta; class Magnoliopsida; order Fagales; family Fagaceae; genus Quercus; species Quercus suber. The sequence continues at coordinate 261,856 of NW_027070071.1, forward strand.
GAAAAACAACAAATAATAAGCCAAATAGTCACATATAATAAACCTACATGAGTTATATAACTCTACTCTATTATTCCTTGAAATTGGGAATTGATAGATATCGGTCAATATGTGCCTCCCACTTTCCAATGTTTCTACACTTGTACCTCTGCTCTTTATCTTTTACTTATAATCATCTATTAATAGTTATATTGCATATGATTTCCCCTCTTTTGAATTAAATCTTGTATTCCATTGAATATTTAATATACAATATATGCTTGTAATGAGATAACAAATTCCCAATGAAGGGAAAGAGTAATGAAGTTTTCACCATCATTTGCTGGAATATTGAACTAGTCAAACTTAGAGGTTTGAACATATTTTTTTACAGTAGAAGGATGAGAAGGACCAATATTTTTTTTTTAATGGTTTTTTTGAAAGAAGATTGGGATTTATTAAATATAGTGTAGGGATTTATAATAAGGAAATCAGTAATAGGGATTTTACTATCTTTTGGTACATGGGAGATTTCATATAAATATTCTAGTATATTTGCTGTGGATCTACAAAGGGAAGGGTCAAAAGGGAATTTAGAGGTATCATTCTTTGCAAAATATGTGGTAGCCATAATGGTTTTTGATAGAAAGAGTTGTTTCCCACAAACCTAATAGGACCACACTACCAACTTTTGGCTAAAATGCCCACAAGGTGACTTTGGAAAACTAGCTTCTTTGGTTCACTTAAAAACAGACTCTTTAGTGTTTTACTTGATTATATAGTCTAGTGTTCTGATGTGATTAATACAGAGGATATACTTATTGTGGCAACTGTAAACTAATCAAGACAATAATCAAAGTATACTAATCAAACGGACCATATGATTTCCCTTTTCCCAGAGTCATGGATCACGAAGTACGAGTCACTGCATCAAGTAGTTCGGTTGATCCAATCCAATAATCCTTTCTTTATCAGGAACGAAAATGGAGAAGTAGAGACAAGATTCTGAAGGCTCCACCAGAAAAGAAGGATATAATAGTCTTTCCAACCCATATGGCAATGTTGCATCCTGTACCATATGTTGTTGAAAAAGGTCTTGTAATTAAAGCATTCTGTGAAAATAGAAAACCTTGTTATGAAGGAAAATCATCATTTGGCCATATATGGTGGGATATTTGTGATTGTGATGAATGCAAAGAAGAATCAATTGATGATGATGATCAACCGAGAAGAAGAAAGAAAAAATCACTCCAGCAAAGCTTGAAAGAAAGATATGAAGCTGGAGATCCTGAAGTAGACCTCTTGGGAAACTTTTTGGAAAATTTGACTATTATGTCTTTTATCCCATAACCAAAAAAACAAAAACCCTAGTCTTCTCCTCCTCCATGTAAAGAACTCAAGCCTAAGCAAGATCCTAATCATGAGCCCAAACCTCAATTGATCCCATATTACTAGAATATCCTCCCTCAATTACATAAATATCATCCTCCTCCTTTCGCACAAACCCAAACACAAAACCCTTTACCCTGCTACACTATTGACAGACCTTTATCCTCTTACGATCAAGATTTTCCTCAATTAGAAAACTTTGACCACCCCCAGGCCAACACAAGATATGTTTGGAAAATCAAAACTCCTGTTGGAACTAATTCAGATGGAACCCAAAAACAAGTTTCATTAGCAGAGGTAGCTTTAAATTGGCAAGCAGAGAATGTTGTGGCCCAAAATCAAGCTCTTTTAAAGATTATTGACAACTAGCAAAAATTAGTAGAAGCAATCACACAGACCTTTTCATCATCTGAATCTCTTACCAATGATTTGAAGAAGAAAATTAAGAAAGTGGAACAAGAGCTTGCAACAATTGCATCCATAGTCAAAGATATGTCAGTCTCCTTCCCCCTTTTGGGACAAAAAGAAAAAGAAAAAAAACAGTTGTTGTCACAACTCCAGTTTTTAGAGAAATCCCAGAAGATAGAAACACAGGCTTGTCCAATTTCTTATTTTATGTCGTAATTTTAAAACATACTTTTCTTGAAAATGTTGAAGTATACGTAGGTAGCGAAATGTCTATGAACAGTTGAAATACATTGGGATGTTCATTTATCTGTAGGGAATGTGTTAGGTGCCCTACAACATCTGTTTTGCAACAATTACCATACATTATTTATCCCATAATTTTTATAATTCATACGATAATTGTTGATTGAATAATACATTAAATAAGCATGATACAATATTGATAGGATTAGCTGCTCAACAACACAATGTTCCTATCATGTTGTTTTTTGGATTGTGCAAGGGTCTTGTATGTGGCCAACTGTTTGCATATGTATAAAGCTTATGGTTTGATAAGAGAGAAACAAATATCCATGCTTGAAGTGAATGGTCTATTATTGGACTTACTCGAATCTTGAAGAGTTAGACAATCTAATTTCAAGCTGTGCACTCTTTGATTGGAATTCTAGGAGCTACTTTTAGGGGGTTTGAGATGTGTCCTAGGGCCTTGGAGGGTATTTTGATAATTTTCTGAATGTTTGGGATTATTTGGGTATTATGGCGATTTGGTGAAGTTGAGAGGTATTTGGGTAAATTGGCAAAGTTGTGTAGACGTAAAGGTAATTTGGAAAAGATTAAGGGTATTTTGGTAGTCTTGAGAAAGTGGAGAGGTACTTGTATAATTATTTGAAGTAGTAGGGCAGATAAGTAATTGTTGGAGGCTGGACGGATGTTAATGTAAATTTGGATAATGGAGGTTGGGTTGGGCCCGAGTGTAGGCTTGGGTTAAATTGAATGGGCTTTTAGCTTGTTAATTTGGGTTTATTGAAGTGAATTTTGGGCTTGTGGGTTAAAAGAAATGAAATGAAATTTCTCTCTCACACTCACACACACAAACTAGGCTTGATCCCCGGGGCTCGAAAACCCCATTGAAACAGGCCGGACATGGTGATGGACTAAACTAGAGCAGCAATTGATACTTTGCTTGTGTAACCAAATGTGTTTTCTGAATCAGTTGGCAACCTATAGAATTAAGATGAGACTTTGTTTTTGATTCTTTGAAGGTTATACGAAGTGTTCTTAAAGACTCAAAGAAATTAGCCACGGGCTGTACTTATGCTTCACCTTAACAAATAAACAGCTACAATAAGTGATACTAGCAGCTTCCATAGGCGAAAATAGCCAAATAGCATCTATTTATAAACTATGTTGAAATTTACCATTATTTCGAAAATATGTAGAGAACTATCACTTTTTGGGTACTCGAGTTTAGTGAAAACAAGTTTTTCATAAACTCGAGTACCGTCAAATTTTTTTTTTTATGGTACTTGAGTTTCTTAAACTCGAATACCATAAAAAATTTTCAAAATTTTTCAAAGTATATTTTTTTAAAGAACTCGAGTTTCACAGCAAACTCGAGTTTCATAATCTCAAGTTTCAAAAAAGAGGTAGATTTCTATATATTTCCAAAATAGTGATAGATTGCTAATTTTTTTTACTAAATAGTGGTAGTGGGCCATTTTCATCTGCATATATAAACAATCCTGTTTTTATGGCACAATGTTCTATCACTCTTCCTATCTCCTCAGAGAGAGAGAGAGAGAGAGAGAGAGAGAGAGAGAGAGAGAGAGAGAGAGAGAGAGAGAGAGAGCTATATATTTCATTGCATCGAAGCTTCTTATGAAATGACAAACACACAGAATAATTCCTTTGTTAAAAATGTAGCAGCAAGTCGACGCTAGAACGGAAAAGAAGTTAATAATTAAAGTCATCGGATAGAACACAAATTCCTTCGTTAACTGAAAGTGGCTTTGATACAAGACACTATAGATTATTTGTTGATTATTATTATGTCACAAGTAAATGGAAAAAATGGGCATGATATATGTAAGTATATATGTTTTTCTTGGTTGCTTTTCTGGGAGGGCATGATAAGCCAGTACTAGTAGTAGTAGGTACGTATACTGATCTTGATGCAACTAAATTTGATCTCAAATCCAAAATAGTTAAGGCCCCACTACACTTTCGATGATATTTCGTGCTGGGTATCCATTTTTTGGAATTGCATGGGTTGCCATTTTTTTGGTTTAGACGTTTCTGCTATTCTGTTGGGTAAGCGTCAAACATGGGAGCGACAGAAAATAATTAATTACACCTAGAGGCATAGGAAATTCATGTTGTAAATCTTGTTACCAACACGTTGCTTGTTGTGTTATATAATGTTTTGTATTTGAGAATAGCACACGCAACAGAGAAGGTTTTTTTTTTTTTTTTTTTTTAATAATTATTATTTAATAAGTCTTTTTTATTTATAATAGAATTTTACTAATATGTGCCCTAAGAGCACACGATAGTAAATTAATTTTAGAAAAAGTTTATCAGGAATTGAAAAAATTTCCAATAAAACTTTTTCAAAAATAAATTTGTTAAATGTGTGTCCTGAAAATACGCATTAACCGAAGCCTCTGTAATAAAGCAGAAAGAGAGTTAAACACTAGGTGGGATAGCCCAGTTACAGTGCACAGGAGATTTAATTAGTAGCCAAAACAGCTAGAGAACAGACACTATTTCAAAGTAGACAGATCTGCAAAAGTAGTCTTCTCCATCCAATTTGGAATACTAGTCCTGCTAAACTGATAGACTAGCCTCTAGCTGCTGCTCATGAACAAAAGTTGGCTAAACCCACACCTCCTAGCTTGCAATGCAGCATCCACCATAGCCTCCAGTAAAGCACCATAGGCTGAGTCAGCTGCACTGCTATGACATCCACTTCAGACAATAGTTCCTTGACTGTTTAGGGCCTCTTAAGCATGGGCACTCCTCTTGATCCTTTTCTGTCTGACCCCAGCAATCCTGACTATGAGCTCCCAATGACCACCCAGCAATCCTGATTATTCAATAAGTCATTTGAAAATGAAACGCGCAAAAATAATTCACAAATGGTGAACCCGATAAAGCAAAGCTTAATTAATAGTTATGAATTATTTAAGACTTATCAGAATATTAAAATTAAAAAAAAAAAAAAGACAAACAAACAAACAAACAAACAAGTGCACGATAAAATTAAGGGTCATGTTAACAAATGTCCTTAAAACATTGATTAATAATTCATTTTAAAAAAAGTTTTGACACTACTTTTATGAGAAATGAAAAAAATGTCAAAACATTAATTACTTTTTTTTCTTTTCCCATAATTTTTTTTAAATGGATTATAAACCAATATCCTAAAGACATTCATTAGCATTTTTTTTCTAAGTTTAATTATGATTTGTCATTAATTTAGTGTTTTTATTCTTTTCCCCAAAACCTAATGAATTGGATAAGTAAACTGTCCTGAGTCCTAACTTGTTATAGACTTATAGCATTTATTTCCTCCAAACTTTGATTTGGGAGAGACTTAACATGAGAAATGTTAACCAATGCATTTAGAAAATTGGTTTAACTGCTATTTTTAGAAACATTTTACTAGAAAAATAATAAATAATAAATATTATTGGCAGTTTTTTATATTTCTCATGAAAATGATGCTAAAACTTTTCTATTATGATTTATTAATTATTACTCTAATGACATTCATTAACATGACTTATTTAATATTGATAAATATCTCCCACCAACTTGCAAAATAGGCATGCAATGCAATTAGAAATGATCAGAGGATTAGATTGTTTTAGCTTTTAAAGATAGGAAAATGCTAACGAATATCCTTAGAGCATTGGTTAATTATTCCTTTAAAAAAAATTTGTATGGGAAAATTAAAAAAAAATATTTTGACAGTTTTTTTAATTACTCTTAAAAATTGTGTCAAAACTTTCATAAAATGAATTATTAACTAATGCTCTAAAAACATTTGTTAGCATGAGTGCATGGCCCTTAAAGATAATAACGGTTTAGTTGCACAGACCTTATAAAGTTTTTTCTTTTCCAAAAGAAAAAAAAGATATTTTGATTTGATTCATCTCTTTGTCCAATAAATGATATTTTGGGGTTCATTTAATTTCATGTCCCAAGGACAAAAAATGTGTAACGATGAGAAGGGGAGGAGATAAGGAGTAAAAAAAAATCTAGAACCTGATCGGCTGATCCATTCCGGTTAATGTGCATGTGTGCACAGCAAATCCCATGTTGTTTTTTACTTTTTATTTATTTTTTTTATTTTATGAAATGTTGTTTTTTACCTTAAATTTAAGATATTAATAATTTTTTTTATGACAGGATTAGATTATATATATATATATATATAAATTTAGTTTAAAATTATCTTCCTCCACGACGATTGAAAATATCGTTTAACAAATATAATTTTGGTCACATAATTTTTTTTAACGAGCCATATTGTTACTTTTAATAATATATATAAATAGTTCTATTAATTATTAGATAATTTTATAAATACTACTAATAAATTAGTTAATGTGGTAGACATCAGACGTTTCTTTTTTTTAATACAAAACGTTTCGTTTTCAATAAAGTTAAGTTTGCTAAAACAGTAAAACCATCGAGCTTGATAGACACGAGACTATTTCTTGACAATCACAAAGGCAAAAAAGAAAAAGAAAGAAGACAAAACTCATAAATTCACCACCGATTGCACAGAACATCCATACACCCAAGGGGCCGACATATATCCTTTATTTTAAAAACCAACGTTAAAAATAACTGTAAAACTACCATTCCAACTTTCAAGCCCATGTCACCGGCATTGAAATTGAAACCTTCCCCCATAACCAAACCATTTCAAAATTCTTCACTTTTGACTCCACTGCAAACCTTAGGTGCGTGTACTCTCTCAGACCCACGCTCTTGCTCTCTCTCTATTTCTCTCTTTGCTCTATAAATTTCTGTCAAATACTCGATCAAATTAAGTAGCAGCAGAAAACTGCTTTGAAACGATCGTGAGCGCGTTCGTTGAATCGCAACCTGTACTGTGCTAAGGTATGGAATCTCTTCTCCACTCAAAATTTGTGGGTTTTCATATTCAGATTATTTCATTTCTAGGGTTTTGTCTATATTTTTTTAAGTATTTTTTGTTAGGTAGAGACGTACTGAAATAATAGTCATAACCAGTGACTGTTAAAAAGACAAGACTGTTACTCAAGTTGTGCATAATTTGTTGTACTGAAATATATTTAGCTATTAGAATTGATCAAGATTGCTTTGATTTCTTTCTTTTTATTTGGATATTAAGAAAGAATTATAGGTTACCCACTTAAAAAAAAAATATATATATATATATATTGTTAATGTACCATACTTTGGGCCTTGTGTTTTCTAGCAAAAGCTGACAGGTTGTGAGTTCAGGGAATAATGTCTTTAAAAATATTATGTAAGGCTATCTATCAATCACTTTTTCCAGGCTCTGCAAAAGTTGGTACGACCTACCTATTTTAAATAGTTAACTTATGATATTTGTCTTGGTTAATACATATTTTACGATAATAGATGAACAGTTAAGACTAGGTAAGTATGGCACACTAAGAAGCACCGGTATGTTTTTGGGTATGGCTACGGTACAATACGAGATACTGCGATACAACAATTCATGAAAAACTAGGAAATGATGGAGATACTTATATTAATTAATTATTAAATGTATTTTTTTAATATATTGTTAATTATTTATTTTTCATTGATTGTTAAGCATTTATAAATTTAAGAGCGATAATGAATAATAAAGTGGATCCATGTTTAGAATACAAACTAAGATCCAAAAAGGTAAAAGAAAAGATAGCTAGATAAGTGCTCAACATTGAAACCAATATATAAAAAATATAAATAAAATTCCTCACAAATCTTTCATTATCGGAGGGTTGGGTTACGACCGTATTCAGGCTGTATCAAGAGGGTATCCTAGATGTATCAGCACTTTTCTGAGAAAAAAAGAAAAGAGGAACGGTTGAGACATGAATGCAGAGGTGTCCAGTAAGGGTACGTATCTGATACTGGTACTTGAACAAATATGGAGTATCTGTGCTTCCTAGATGGGACATACAAAAGAAAAGTGTGAAGTGTAGAATGACCCTCGGATGAATGCTTCTTTGACATTTTTTTTTTTTTTTTTGTTTTGTTTTGTTTTGTCCCTAACTTTTGCCTAGGTCGCCTCTTTCAAGGTTTTCAACCTAGCGGGAATGTTTTTTTTTTTTTTTGGTCCTTAACTTTTGCCTAGGTCGCCCTTTTCAAGGTTTTCAACCTAGCGGGATTTTTTTTTTTTGTCCCTAACTTTTGCATAGGCCGCCTCTTTCAAGGTTTTTAGACTAGCGGGAAATTTTATTTTATTTTATTTTTTTGGTGGGCAATTTAAGCTCTTACCAAGGAGCAACTCCAATACTTCATGCATAGTATCGCTTCAGGAACTTTGCATTTATGGGACCTACCCTTAGGCCATCCCCGTTGACTATCTTGTAAGCACCATTAGTGTAGACCTCCTGCACGACATAGGGGCCATCCCATTTTGATGTGAACTTGTTCCCAGTCTTGTGAGAGATGTTGATGGGCCTTCGCATAGCAAGTACTAGGTCCCCTACTTGGAAAGATCGAGGTTGGACTCTCTTGTTGAACACTCGCGAAAGCTGCGCTTGGTAGCATTCAAGATGTTGTTGAGCTTCCAATCTCTTTCATCAAGTGCTTCCAACTCTTCGAGTCTTAAACGTCCATTTTCTTCATTTGCGAGCCTTTCTTGGATAGCAATTTGAAGTGATGGAATTTGTCGCTCCAAAGGCAGGACTGATTTGACACCATATACTAATGAATATGGAGTGGCTTGCATGGGTGTCCTGTATGTTGTTTGGTATGCCTATAAAGCTTCTCCAATCTTTTCATGCCAATCCCTCTTTGAGCGCTCTACTACCTTTTTCAACAAATTGCAAAGTGTCTTGTTGAAAGCCTTAGCAAGACCATTGGTTGGTGCGTTATACATGGATGACTTGTATTGCTTGAACTCAAATTTCTCGCATAGTTGGGTCACCAAACTATTGTAGAATGGCTTACCGTTATCCGTGATGATATAGCGAGGGACACCATACCGATAGATCAAGTGAGTTCGGATTAAGTTCACTACATTTTCCTTTTTTACTTCCCTGAGAGGTATGGCTTCTGCTCATTTAGAAAAATAGTTAGTTGTAGCTAATATGTACAGGTGACCCCCCAATGACTTAGGCAATGGTCCTACAACATCGAGGTCCCCATGCATTAAAAGGCCAGGATGCAACTGTAGGGTGCAGGGGCTCCGGCGGCTGATGGATGTAGTTCGCATGAAGCTGGCATGCTTTCACATGTCTTTGCATAGTCCATATAATCCTTGACCATGGTGGGCCAATAATAACCCATTCGTTTTATCCGGTGATACAACTTGGGGCCAAACTGATGGGTGCCACACACTCCTAAATAAGCTTCTTCCATGGCTTGATCACCTTCTTCCTTGCTAAGACATCATAAGAATAGACCGTCAAAAGATCTCCTATATAATGTGCCTTTATAGTGTACAAAACGGGGCGCCCTTCGCCATACCTTAGTCTTGTGGCGAGGATCTTCGAGTAGCTTACCATGTTCCAAATAATCAATCAAGGGTTGGCGCCAATCCTTATCCTCCACTATAGATATTGATATGGCATTTGTCACACTCGCGTCTTCTTTCGTGTAAGAGAGCACCCAACGGTTGTAGACAGGGACATTTGCCTTTTCACCCTCCGACAGAGCCAACGTGGTGGCTAGGTTGGTTAGAGCATCTGCCATCTTATTCTCATTTCTAGGGATATGCTCCAAGGAAACTTCGTCGAACTTTTCAATTAATCGCATAGCCATCTGAAAGTAAGGAATCAAACCCTCATGTTTAACTTCATATTGTGTCAAAAGTTGATTGATTACCAACTTGGAGTTGCCATAGACTTCCAAGTATGAGATCTTCATATCAAGGGCCATTTGGAGGCCAGCAATAAGGGCTTGATGCTCAGCAACAATGTTTGAACATGGTTCACTAAGCACAAAGGCGAATGGTAACGCTTGTTTCTGTGCTGACATGAAAACAACCCCAGCACCGGATTCCTCTTGCCGTGTGGCTCCATCAAAGAACATCATCCAAGGTGGAAGGACTTCGGTGTACAATACATCTTCATCTGGAAAATCATCTGAGAGCTCCCAATCGGCAGGAATAGGATGATCAGTAAGGAAATTTGCTAGGGCTTACCCCTTGATGGCCTTTTGGGGCACATACACGATTTCAAACTCTTGAAAGGCTACAGCCCATTTTGCCAACCATCCAGACATGATTGCCCTAGACAAGACGTATTTTGCTGGATCTATCTTTGCAACCAAGTGTATTATGTGTGCTTGCATGTAGTGCCTTAATTTTTGGATGAAGAAGAAAAGTGCAAGACACATCTTCTCTATTGGAGAATACCTTAGTTCTACCCCAGTTAGCTTTCGACTAAGGTAATACAATGCTTTCTCTTTTTCTTCTTCATTTTTCTGAGCTAAGAGGGCCCCAAGTGATTGTTTTTGTGCAACAATGTAGAGCATTAGAGGTTTTCCTGGCATGGGCACTCCTAAGACAGGCAAGTTAAGCAGATACCTTTTAATGCTCTCAAATGCATTCCTGCAAGCCTCATCCCATTCAAAGGTGGCATCTTTCCTCATCAGTCGACTGAATGGTTGACATCGTCCTACTAGATTCGATATGAAACGTCGAATGTATGCAAGATGGCCTTGTAAGCTTTGAAGCTCTTGTAGGTTCTTTGGTTCAGGCATCCTTTGGATAGCGTGTATTTTAGATTGATCCACTTCAATACCTCAATGTCGAACAATAAATCCTAGAAACTTCCTAGATGTGACACCAAGCGCGCATTTGAGAGGATTCATTTTGAGTTGATATTTCCTTTGCCAATTAAATATGATGCGCAAGTCTCGTAAATGAACCCCTCTTTTCTTTGTCTTAACAACTAAATCGTTAACATAACATTGCACAATTTTGTTGAGTACGTCATCAAAAATTCGTTGCATTGCCCGTTGATATGTTGCGCCGACATTCTTGAGCCCAAAAGGCATCACCTTATAATAGTAGATCCCCTTTGGAGTTCAAAAAGCAGTGAGCTCTTCATCCTCGGGTGCCATTCGAATTTGGTTGTATCCTGATGAGCCATCCATGAATGATAATACTTCATGACCATTAGTCGTATCAACCATACGTTCTGTATTTGGAAGTGGGAAGTCATCTTTTGGGCACGCTCTATTCCAGTCCTGAAAATCAATACAAACTCAAATTTGTCCATTCTTCTTTTTGACAGGGATAATGTTTGCAATCCATTTTGGGAATTGTACTTATCGGATGAATCCTGCCTACTTTGGGAATTGTACTTCTCGGATGAATCCCCATTGTCAACTTGCTTCTTGAGCTCTCGTGTGTGCACAATAGTCCATCGCTTTACTTTAAGGGAGTTTCCTATACTAACTTCTACAATCAACTCACGTTTCATGTGCGAAGGGATAAGGTTGTAGGCTTCGGTGCCCTTTCTCTTTTGTAGGCCACTTTTCTCCTCCTTGGGTTGTGGGGTGTCGGTTGAGCTACTCGTAGACCCAAGCCTATCAAATGGCAACCTATGTGTACGTGAGGTTCCTTCCTTCGTAGGGAGGAAGATGCTTAATCTATTAAATATCGACTTTCGAGGAGCAGATGTTCCTAGACAATCAAATACAGAAGATCTTGACACAGGCTTTGGCTTCCCCTCCTGCTTAACTTCAAAGGTGATGTATTGTGATGTCGCCTTTTTTCCTTTCCCTTTGGCTGAGATTCAAATTGGCTCTTGTGATGAATACCCCAGCCCAATTCTAGGAATCTTGATTGCATAACCTTGTTGCTTCAATTTGCTTTGGGTCGAGTTAAGCCCATGTGACTTCTCCTCCTCAACTTCAAAGGTGATGTATTGTGATGTCGCCTTTTTTCCTTTCCCTTTGGCTGAGATTCAAATTGGCTCTTGTGATGAATACCCCAGCCCAATTCTAGGAATCTCGATTGCATAACCTTGTTGCTTCAGTTTGCTTTGGGTCGAGTTAAGCCCATGTGACTTCTCTTCCACGTAATCTGAATAAAGTTGCCCTAATTGTAGAGGATTTTGGAAATCATAGCCTGATTTTGCCAGAAGTGTATATGCTTTAGGGTCGAAACCCTCTTCTGTTCTTCTAACTGGCAACGAATCTTCTTTAACAAGGTTACATGTGGCTCTAGTGAAACCTTTGAGTGGGGGGTTTTGTGGACGCCACTTGGCCTAATTTCGGTAATGGTAAGGTGAAATCACTTTTAAGGATAGCGATATCTTCCTCTTGAATAGACTTTTTGCACTTATCCTTAGTCTCCATTGTCAACTCGAATAGGGATTGCCCTTCCTTTCGTTTAGACGTTGGCACATATCGTAAGACCGTGGGTGCCTCTTTCTTCTCTTCACGAAACTTTTTTCTTACTTCAGAGTTAGGTTTTGGACCTTCCGTGAAGGGCTTGCCTCCTTCCTTACGTTTTGCCTTCTTCTTTTCGATAGACTCCTCTTGTGGTACATCATAGGTTGTGTCGTAATCGAAGTAAAACTTGGCATATGCAAAGTGAGATTCTGCCGCTGTAAATGGTTGCAAATCTACTGTCACCACCTTTACTTGCTTGCCATCGCAATACTTGAAGCATTGATACAATGTAGAAGGTACAACACCATTCCCATGAATCCATGGTTGTCCTAACAACGAGTTATAAGAGGTCTTCGAATCGATCACATGGAAGAGAGGCCTTTCTTTCAACTCATTAATAGTCACATCTAACCGAATCAAGCCGATTGTCCTTTGTCCTTCTTGGTTGAAGCCCTGGGTGATGAGTCGACTTTTGGATAACTCTTCCATGGATATGCCTAGGCGCCTCATTGTTCCTTTGGGCATTATGTTGACGGCAGACCCATCGTCTATGAGGATGTGGCTTACTTTTTCCCCCCGTGTGTAACCTAAGACAAAAAATGGTCGATTGTGTGGTTTGGAGCCTAATAGGAGATCCTCATCAGCGAACGTCATCTTGTCACGGCAGTGAGCACATATAGCAACTGTTTCTTCCGAGGCATGGGTTTCACTTTCCTCTTCCTTTGTTCCTTTAGTTTCTTCAAGGTTCACTTTTTCCTCCTTTCCGGTGAGGTTTTCTTGATCATCAACATCATGGCAAGAGACCATGTAAGTGGTTGTCATTAGGCCCTCTATAAGAAAGCCTTTAGGGAAAAACTCATGTAGCGTGACCGATAGGGGGCCTTCATTCGGACGAGCTCCCTTTCTTTGTTTCTTCAAACCATTTGTTCCCTTCCCCTTGGGAGCAACTTTTGAATCGCTTGCTCGAAGTTCCCTTTTCTTGTAAGGAACATGGGGTTTTAGGTTACATTGTTTTCGAAGTCTCTTGTAGGTCACAAAAGTCCAATCCTCTTCGTCACCTGCCAATTCTTCGGCAACTCTATCATCATCTTGAGGGTTGAAGCATGATGTGTGCATAGGCTTAAGCGTTCCAAATTGGATGTGCTTGCAATATGCCCTTGATGTTGATGGCAAGGTGGACTGCACTTCCATTGGAGTTGGTGACTTCATAGAGATTGGGGATCCAACAGCGAACGTAGCATGATTTGCCTCAGCAATTTCATCTAGGTCTAAGAGAATTTTACCCTCCTTTGCAAGCCTTAAGATAAGGTCTTTTAGAACAAAACATTTTTCTACAGGGTGACTTATAACTCGATGGTATACACAATATTTTGGGTTGTTGGTTCACCCCATTTCCTCTGGACACATACATTCTGGAAGCTTGATCACATTCTTCTCTAATAAGTCCTCGAGCATGCCTTGAACGTTGGCATCTAGAAATGGATATGTCTTTTCTTCCATCTCCTTCAAAGTCAATCGACTCTTCTCCCGCTCTTGCATTGGATTGGCCCTTTTCTCCATTCTCTTATTCTCTTTACTAGAGATCTTCACCGGCTCCACAGCAATGGTCATAGATTCCTTAACCATGGATTTGGAAGACTTATCCCCCTTCCTCATATCTTTCTTTTCTTTATGCTGCTGGTCAACAGGTAAGCCTTTTTTCTTCATGGCTAGATAGACTAAGCTCCATGTCATGGGCTTGGGTAGCAAGCTCTTCAAAGGTGTGAGGTTTGATCCCTTGGAGGATGTAAAGCAACCCCCAGTGCATATCTTGGATGCATATTGCCACTCCTAAAGATTCGAAAAGGCGTTCTTTGCAATCGAGGCTCAATGAGCGCCAACAATTGATGTATTCTACCACTGGTTCATCTTTCCATTGCTTCGTATTGGTTAATTCCAGCATGCTTACGGTAAGTTGGGTTCTGTAGAAACGGTTTAAGAATTCCCTTTCCATTTGCTCCTAACTATCAATGGACTCGGGTTCAAGATTTGTGTACCAATCAAAGGCGTTTCCTTGAAGGGTACGCATAAATTGCTTCATGAGCAGGTCCCCATTCGTACCGGCGTTATTACAAGTCTCGATGAAATGAGCGATATGTTGCTTCGGATTCCCTTTCTCGACGAACTGTTGAAACTGAGGAGGTTAGTAACTCGCAGGCATCTGTAAAATAGATGAAGTGACTTCTTGGGGAGATCCTTGGGAAGAACTTGACTGTGAAGCATTACTCGACCCAGCATCTGATGCAGAATAGTGATATTCGCTCCTAATCGTTGAGTCCTCTAGAACAAATGATGAATCTCCCTTCCTAGAGGAAGTGTGCTTGCTTGTCCTCAAAGTGCTCAAGGAGATGACAGTCTTTGGTTGGGCTAGGGCACTTATGAGTTTTGTCACAGGAGCTTTTCCCTCGACTTCTTGTGATGTGAGGAGGCTCATTGCCTTAGCTTTGTTTCAAGCCATGGACCTGTGGAAGTACTACTGCTTGTTGACCCCCCCCCCCCCACGCTTTTGGTAGCATTCTTGGAAATTTGATACTTCTTCGAGGCCATTGAACTAGGTGGATTGGAGAATTGAAGATTTCTAGGATGGAGAAAGAGATAAGAGGCAAAGAGGTCCCACTAGGCATGCCAGAAATTTGTACACACAATTTTCATAAAAGATAAATCACACGATCACGAAATAGTGCAACAAATAATCAACTTGTATTTGATTTGTATATATGTGAGTACAATCCTCTGTATGAATCTTTACAATGAAAGAGTACAATAAATTCCTCTGATTCGATCTCCAAGAAACGTTACGATCCGAAGGTGCTATGAAGCTTGATCTTGAATCGTGCTTTGATGTCGTCAAATTGAATGAATAGTTGAACGTGCTTGATTTGATGCGAGGGCCGTTGGCTTGATCTCAAACTAGATTAAAGGAGAATCCCCACTTTGATTTGAAGAAGTAGGAATATGCCTTGATGAACAATGGAACCTTATGAACTTTAGAGGTGACTCTTTATTTTGGCAGAGTGTTAGTAGTGTTTTCTCTCTAAGTGTCTGTGCCTTTCTTATATAAGAAGTCCCTATTTATAGGCATCTCAGTCGTATTTAATTTGAAATTTTCTCTCAGCATTTATTGAGAGCTAATTATGGATTTAATTTAGTCTCCTATTTAATAAGAACTTTCCATATAGGTCTTTTCTTCTGACATTGCCATATGGGTTTCTTATTTGATGTTGCCACATGGCTTGATTTCATTTGCTGATCATCCACCTCATCAATTGGAGATTAATTTGATCACAAATATTTTATCCTGAACAATCGGATGGCTGTGAATACATCATAAAATTTTAATGCCTACACTCGTCTAAATCCAATAGTTGAATTTCATTTCCCTCAAAAACAGTCCATTAGTCAGTCGGGTTAGATCAAGTCAATTCATGAGCATTTTAGGTTAAATATCTAAATTTAAACAATTAATTATGAAATATCTAAATTTAAATATTAATTCGAGTTTGTACTAGTTTGAGTCAATCTAAGGACCTTTTTTTTTCATTAAATATCAAAAATATATTAATCAATTAATTTATAATAAAACTGATATCAAATATTCTAATTAGTATCTAGTTCACATAAGTTCTCAAAAAAGTAACTATTTTATTTTAATACTAGATTCATTACACGCGCTTTGCAAGTACAATTAGGCTAAAGGTAAAACCAAAAACTGATCAAAGTAGGCTCAACATTACAAAGGAATCAAATACATATCTCAATAGAAATTAAGACCAGGCTTGTAGTCAATGATCTCTGTCTCTCTCGCCAAGCTATTTGTCAACAACAAACACCTTTAAATACATACCTCAATAAAAATTCTTTTCTCCATAAATTAGATATAATCTACCTTTAAATATTGAAATTCAGCGGATTTCAAAGGTTGCTGCATTTTATTCTATCATGAAATTGGTGGGTTTGTTAAATTAGAATGAATCTGTGAAGTAGGAAGGTGGGAGGCATAATATGCTTGATAGTGGCTAAAGGGAGTTGAGATAGCAGGGGGTAGATGCAATTTTAACATGTTCAAATGAGGGCAATTTTGTACTGTAAGAAGTTGAAACCCAATGTAACATTTGAATTTATTAATTGGGGATAAGAATTGTGATAAGTAAAAAGGTTTGGGCTTTGAACAAAAGAAAGATGATATACATTAGTGTGGATGGATGGGAATTTGTGATAACTACATAGAATTTGGATATAAAAATTTTGGAATGTTTTGAAGAATTAAAAAAAAAAAAAACATAAAAATTTCGGAATAAGAATGAGTAGTTTTTACATGAGGTAGTGGGTTTTTTTTGGAAGAAGAAATTTGTATTTTTTTATATATAAACATAAGTGAAGTATTTGAATTCAAATAGATCACAAATATAGATAGGAATCAAACATTTAAATACAAATTGGTGGTAAGAATAAGGTTTTTCCCCCCTTTTGTATGTGAGAGGTAGTGTTGTTTTTTTTTTTTTGAAGAAGTAATTTTGTATTTTTTTTAATAAACATAATTGAAGTATTTGTGTAGATACTTGATTTTGCACCCATAATTTAATCAAGGAAAATGATTAAAGTGACCATTCATATACCCAAAATTTAGAGTTGCATTACATGCATTAATTCATTCATTGCATATCATAAGAATGATCTTGAGGTTCTAACGGTCACGTCCGCGTGTTCGATTTCCAAATTGGACCGTTAGATTGAAAGATATCACATGATCAAGTTTGCACAGTCTGCATGCATTTTGTTTGGGTAGAATCGACCATGCATGCTTAATTTAAATTAATTCTGATTGGCTAAATAATTAAAATTAATTAAATAATTTGTGATTGGTTGTTGGTCAATGTCAAAAATAGACTTGTTTACATGGGAATAAAATAGATAATTAGATAACAAAGAAATTGTGGATAATTAAGACTTTTTGGGATGCTTATCTACAAAATAATTATCACTTTAAAAACCTGAATATCAAGAAAAAGGGATTAGTTTTTTAGAATACGAATAAAAAATGCATCTAAGTACAATTCCCGGCTAAAAAATCCTCAAAAAGGGAGTCCAAATTGGACAAAAACTCAAATGTGGGCTTGGCACCCAGGAGAGCCATTTGGCACTTTCCAAGTGCTGATAGGCCCAAATTTGTGGCTCGGCTTGGGCACTCCCTGATTAAGATAAGGCCTACCTTTTTCGATTTTTTAGAGATAAGGGCGCGTACCAATTCATATATGATCTCATTGAAGCATCCCAACCTCTATAAATAAAGGAAACAAATTAGAATTAATGACTCTTCTCTTCTGACTTTTCAATTCCCCTTACGTTAAAGAAGTTTTGGAGGCTTTTGCTTTAAGAACTTCTTTTTTGTAAGTAAAGTATTTTAGGCTTCAAGGAGGTGAACAAAATTTTTTGAATCCTAAAATATTCTTTCATTGGAAGAGCACACTCATGTAAGAGGTATTCTGTTTTTCTTTCTTTTCTTCTATCATTTATTTTTATTGTTTGATGCATGAATATGTTTAGCATGTCTTTATTATGTTTTGTTCTTGATATATAATTACCATGCTTAAATACATTGCTAGAATTTTCTTTAACATGTGCTTAAGTGATTGTTTATTGTAATTCTTTTTCTTAAGTTTCAAAATCTGCATTGACTAACAAAATTCTTTTATGAAAACTAAAAACTAGTCTGTATTTTTTAGATCTAATTTCTTTAAAGATTCAAAAATTTATCTATATTAACAAATTTGATTTTTTTTTTTCAAAATTCAAAAAAAACTGATCTATATTTTTAGATCTGATTTCCTCTAAATACAAAAACTGATCTGTATTTTTCAGATCTATGTTTCTTTTTTTTTATTTTTTTTTTTTTTTTTTGAAAAAAGTTTTCTTTGTTACAAAATTGCAGATTTTGAAATTTAAAAGAAGGGATTGAAAGTTAGGTTGTAGTTTTTTAATATGTGATACATGCATAATAAATTCACCTCATGAATGTGAATCCTTTTTCAAAAAGTCTTTTTTTTTTTTTCCTAAAAAAAAATTTTATTTTTTCTTGATAAAACCACTATTTTTTAACTTTACATAAAAACAGATCTGATTCTTTTTAACAAAATTTTATTATTTCATTTACATTAAAACAGATCTGATTTTTTCTTGATAAAACCACTCTTTTTTTAACTTTACATAAAAACAGATCTGATTCTTTTTAACAAAATCTTATTCTTTCTTTTACATAAAAACATATTTAATTTTTTTTTTTTTTTTTACAAAACAAATCAATTTTTTTTTTTAATTCTCAAAATAGATCTGGATATTCTTTAAAAAGAGGACACATTCACAAGGCAGATTTATTTAAATTAATTTTTGTCAAGCGGCTGTCCTGTATGTTTAACATATCAATCAATATCATGTAAAAATGGTATATTGGTCATTAGAGTCCAGAAGACCAGAATTTGTTTGGGTAGAATGGGCGTCTAACACCTTCCCATTCCGTAACCTAAGCCCTGAGCTTAGGATTTTTGGATAGGTAGATTAGTGTTTTGTCTTTTAATTTTGGTAGATTGTAACTAGGACCCAAGCTTTGTATTCTTTTCCATAAATTGTAACTAGGGCCCAAAGCCTTGTAAGGTTAATTTACCGAAGTTGTATTTTTCTTTATTCAATCAATGACAATAAAGTATTTGTTGATACTCGTTTTTGGAAGCCCAGTAGTAGGAAGAAGCCCAACAATATGGGCAGAGTAGAGTTAGTGGATTAATAGAAAAAACTATTAAGCCCAAATGACAATAACAATGGATTATAGGCCCATAAAGTAAATAAATGGGTCTTGAGGAAAGCAAGTGGGCCTAAAGGAGCCTAGAGAGAGAAGTAGTAAACCCACGGGCATTATTAGATGTAGAAAAGTGAGAATGGGCCATAGCAAGCCTGAGGTAATGAAGCAAGAAAGTAAGGGGTTAGTGGAAAGCCTATGAGCCCCAAGGATGAAGAATAATATAATTGGGCCAGGGAAACCTAAAAGAGTTAGTAGCCCATAGGAATGCAGAGTTAGCAAATGGGCCAAGGATGCCAAAGAAAAGCAAATGGGCCAAGGATGCTCAAGAAGAAAGAAATTGGACAAAGAAGCCCACGAGCAATGTAATGGGTTAAGAGAGCCCAACGTAGCATGAGTATAAATCCAATGACCATATTGAGTCATCAAGAGAAGAATAGGCAACAAACCCAAACAGGCCCAGTAAACACGGGTCAAATAACACCACGGCAGGAATGGTAGAGTGGTATGATAGGAATGACAACAAGACTCTGGAAGGAGCAAAGAATGGGCTAAAAAGGAAAAAACCCACGACCAAGCAAGGCCCAGCCCTTGAAAAGAGCTAGCCAATAAAGAATGAAAGATTAGAAAACAGTTCACGCCATAAAAGGTCAAGGATGAGCGATAGAATGCACAGATGAGCCTTCAAACCATGGCAAATGCATGAGCGGCAGACAAGCTTTCAACATATACAGGAAGTGGAGCACACGTAAGGTCCAGACACTACCAACATGTACCCAGCCAATACAGGAGTGGTGGGTCATGGGCCAGAGGTAAGAGAGGGTATGGTCTGGCAGTGGGGAGAAGGGAAAGCCTATTCTAGGGTTCCCGTTCATATTCTTTCGGGGGTGATGTCCTGCTGGGATGACATATCACCCAAAAGAAGAAAGGATGAGTTGGAACCACTAGATGCATGCCATGAGGGACAGTAAGAGACAATGCCACGGTGAGCAAGCAAACAAGATAGCCTTCTTTGTCTGGTATAGGGAGTGGCACAGCTAGCACATGTAAGTGGTGGTGGCTGAACAACTGACAAACCAATGGGTGGTCGGGAGGAACACTCTAAACCAGACAAAAGTGGTTAAAGGCTAAAATGGTAAAAGACAGTCACAACAGGCAGTATATAAAGAGTCCTTGCTATGGACAGTAACACAAATCACAACCATAGCAACCTCTAGAGGAGAATCACTACACTACCATCACCATAACACCACACGAGCAAGCATTGAGAAAGAAAGAAAGGAGTGGGAAAGAATCAAAGTAACAAAAAATGGAGAGAAAAGAGAAAGAAAAGAAATAAAGAGTGTAGAATGGCAGGCATGCACCAACAGGCCATTCCCTTCTCTCCCTCTAAAAGCCTACTCTCTGTTAAGGATAAAAAACTCATTTGGGCACAAGCCATTCAGGCACATTCCCTCAAAGTGGATAATTTCTATGGCAAGATTATCCCGTGAGGTTATCCACGTTGAGGAAGTGGTTCCCTCCTTGGCCTTAGCCCTATAACACAATTGAACACGACAAATTGATCTTTTACTTCTTTGATTTTACCACTTATTACTATTGTTTCTTCTCTTATCTTTGCAATTTCACCTATAACGTGCTCTTTCTACCTATTTTTAATTAAGAATCTCTTACTTATTTTCCCTAACAGTAATGCTTCCATTATCATTGTTTTATTACATTTATCCGCCATAACTCTTTTGTAGCAATTTTGTCTACCATGGGCATGTGACAAGTTTCGGCAAATGGGGCATAGTTTGTGCATAAGCCGGACCAAGGTGAATTGCAATTGGACCGGCCCCAACTCTCCTATCCAGAACACTCAGGTCCAATATAGCAGGAGGCAGTCCAGCCCAAAATCACAAAAGGCCCACCACAGTATTTTGATCATGTAATTTGTATTTATTTTTTATTTATTCTTTATTTTTTAAAAAAATAAGTGGCGACTCCTCACCATTACCCAAAAAAGAGGTGCCCTTACAAGCACCCAAATCTCTTTTTTAACAGCATCCCTCAAGAAGTGTTGTCTCTTACAAGCACAGGAAATTTTTTTTCTTGCTTGTCCTGGCCCAGTTTGGCTAGAAATGAAGCCAGAATGATGTTTTTTTTAGTTTTTTTTTGAATTTTTTGGGGAATGCTCCAGCCTAAGTTAGGCAGAAATGGTACCTGGAACAAATTTTTTTTTTCTCTATTTTTTGATGTGTCCCGGTCTAGTTTGTCTAGAAACGAAGCCAAAGTGACATTTTTTTGATTTTTTGAATTTTTTGGGTTATGCTCCAGTCCGGATTGGGCATAATGGAACCCAGAACAAAATTCTTTTTCTCTTTTTCGGCTTGTCTCAGCCCAGTTTGGCTAGAAATGAAGCCAGAATGACTTTTTTTTAAAATTTTTTTACAATTTATTTTTGATTTTTTTTTTGGAGTGCTCCTACTTGGGTTGGGCAGAAACGATACCCAAAACAAATTTTTTTTTTTTTTCTGCTTATCCTGACTTGGTTTGGCAAAATTGAAGCCAGAATGATGTTTTTTAATTTTTTTACTATTGTTTTTTTTTTTTTTGGGGAATGCTTTAGCCCAAGTCGAGCGAAAACGGTATTCGGAACGAAAAAAATTTCATTTTATTTTTCATCGTGTCACAGCCGAGTTTGGCTAGAAATGAAGCCAAAATGACGTTTTTTAATTTTTCGATTTTTTTACTATTTTTTTGGAATTCTTTTGGGAATGCTCCATACTTGGTTGGTAGAAACGGTAACCGAAACAAAATTTTTTTCCCCATTTTCGGCTTGTCCCAACCTAGTTTAGCTAGAAATGAAGCCTAATTGACGTTTTTCAATTTTTTGAATTTTTTTACTATTTTTTTTGAATTTTTTAGGGAATGTTCCATCTCGGGTCAGCCAGAAATGGTACTTGGAACAATTTTTTTCTTCCTATTTTTCGGCCTGTCCTAGCCTGGTTTGACTAGAAATGAAGCTAGAATGATTTTTTTTGAAATTTTTTACAATTTTTAATTTTTTTTTGGGATTGCTCTAGCCTGGGTCAGGCATAAATGGTACACAGAACTTTTTTTTTCTTTGTCGGCATGTCCCGACCTGGTTTTGCTAGAAATGAAGCATGAATGGCGTTTTTTTAGTTTTTTGAATTTTGTTGGGAAAGCTCCATTCCGGGTCAGGTAGAAACGGTACCCAGAATGAAATTTATTTATTTTTTTAATTTTTTAGACTGTTTTGCCCAGTTTGACTAGAAGTGGATCCAGAATGATTTTTTTTTTTTGAATTTTTTGAATTTTTTTTTGAATGCTGCAGCCTGGGTCCAGCAGAAACGGTACCCGCGTTGGAATTTTTTTTCTCTTTTTCAGCTTGTCTTGGCTCGGTTTGGTTAGAAATGAAGCCAAAATGATGTTTTTTAATTTTTTTACTATTTTTTTTATTATAAATTTTAATGGAAATTCTGTAACTCGGGTCTACAAAAATGGTACCTGGAACGAAATTTGTTTTCTTCTCTCTTTCGGCCTTTATCACCCTAGTTTACCTAGAAATGAAGCCAGAATGATGTTTTTCAATTTTTTTGAATTTTATTAGGAATGCTACAGCTCATGTTGGGCAGAAACAGTACCCAGAACGAAATATTTTTTCTTCTCTTTTTCGTCCTAACCCAGCCCGGTTTGGCAAGAAATGAAGCCAGAATGATTTTGTTTTTTAGTTTTCTGAATTTTTTACTAATTTTTTAAAAATAAACTTTTGGGAGTGCTACAGCCCTGGTTGGGAAAAAAGGGTACTTGGAATGATTTTTTTTCTCTTTTTCAGCCTCTCTAATCCAATTTAGCTACAAATGAAGCCAAAATGACTTTTCTTTTTTATTTTTTTATTTTTTATTTTTTGAATTTTTTTTACTACATTTTTTGAATTTTATTAGGAATGCTACAACACAGGTCGGACTGTTTTTTAATTTTTTGAATTTTTTTACAATTTGTTTTAATTTTGTTGGGAATGCTGCAACCTGGGTCGGGCAGAAACAGTACCTGGAACAACGTATTTTTTTTTCTTTTTTGCCCTCTCTTGGCTCGGTTTAGCTAAAAATTGAGCCAAAATGACGTTTTTGAATTTTTTTTGGAATGCTCTAGCCTAGGTCAAGCAAAAACGGTACTAGGAATGAAAATTTTTTTTCCTTATTTTCGGCCTGTCTCGGCCCGATTTGGCTAGAAATGAAGCCATAATGATTTTTTTTTTTTTGAATTTTTTTGGTAATGCTCTAGCCCGGGTAGGCAGAAATAATACCCAGAATGCAAAATTTTTTCTTCTGTTTTTTTAGCCTACCACGGCCCAGTTTAGCTA
The DNA here is from genome assembly GCF_002906115.3 of Quercus suber. Taxonomy (NCBI): domain Eukaryota; kingdom Viridiplantae; phylum Streptophyta; class Magnoliopsida; order Fagales; family Fagaceae; genus Quercus; species Quercus suber. Next base: position 285,411 of record NW_027070071.1, read on the forward strand.
GAAATGATGTGAGAATGATGTTTTTTTTAGTTTTTTTTTTTAGTTATTTTTTAAAATTTTTTTTAATGATTTTTTTGGGGAATGCTCTAGTCTTGGTCGGGCAAAAACCATACCCGGAAAGAAAAAATATTTATTTCCTTTTCAGCTTATCCCGGCCTGGTTTGTCTAGAAATGAAGCCAAACTAACTTTTTCAATTTTTTGAATTTTTTTACTATTTTTTTATAAAAATTTTATCAAGAATTCTTCAGCCCAGGTTGGGCAGAAATGGCACTTGAAACGATTTTTTTTTTTCCGGTCTGTCCTGGCCCGGTTTGGCTAGAAATGAAGCCATAATGACTTTTTTCTCTTGTAGAATTTTTTATTTTTTGAATTTCTTTGGGAATGCTCTAGTCCATGTAGGGAAAAATGGTACCCAGAACGATGATTTTTTTTTTTTGGCTTGTCTTGGCTCAGTTTGGCCAGAAATGTGTCCAGAATGATTTTTTTACTTTTTTAGAATTTTTTTACTTTTTTTTAGAATTTTTTTGGGAATGCTCTAATCCGGGTTAGGAAAAAAGCCGGAATGATTTTTTTTCTTTTTTTCAGCCTATCTCGGCCGAGTTTGACTAAAAATGAAGCCAAAATGATGCTTTTTAATTTTTTGAATTTTATTACTATAAGGGCACAATTTGCTCCCAAAGCCCAAAAGTAAGGTCAATGGCTTCAAAGAGCCCAAAATAATGAATTTGTAGAGAGTGGACTTGAAACTAAACTTTCAATGAGTGAGGGAGACAATAATCCTAATAGGTTAGTTGTTACTGGAAAGTATAAACAAATAGTTTGGACAAGAAAAGTCCTCCTTGGCCAAGTTCGAGGAAGGTTGTATATATATATATATGTATATCTCTCTCTCTCTCTTAGACTTATACAAAACTACAGTTCTTGAGCGTACAATGATTTTTCTATAGATTATCTGATGATCCTTTTGCATTGGGATTTTTCTTTTTATATTTCCCTTTCTTACTTCATCTTCGCCCTCTACATGTAGATCAGATTGCTGACTTTGATACTTGTGCTATCAACACCTTCTTGAAATCTTTGTAGGTAGCTGTAAGGCTGAATGTTACTTTTCTGGTATCACCTTCACATTAATATGGTCAGGAGGTTGGCTGCAAAGCATTCAATGAGATAGTACTAGCTTTCTTCTTAGATATTTCCCAACTCTTTTTTGTCTTATTCCCACCTGATGCTTCTCCTTGCCAGTATAATCATCTGTTGCCTTGTTTTTGATGAAAAGTTGGACTTATGACCTCTACTAGGTTTAGCCGAGGAGGTACTTCTCCTTGGACAACGTCTCTAATTCCTCATGACCAAAGTTCTTCCACGTACCATTGTCTTGTAGACCTCCGTCATTATTGCCTGTCTTCGGACTACTTGATGTCCTCAGACACGGTCCACAGCCCAATACTCATATTTGGGCCCTTTATCCATACAATTATTGATTTTTTTTTAATTTTTTGGGAATACTCTAGCCTGGGTCAGGCAGAAACGGTACCCGAAATGAGATTTTTTCCCTTTTCCGGTTTAACTCGGCCCGGTTTTGCTAGAAATGAAACCAAAATGATGTTTTTGAATTTTTTTACTTTTTGTTTTGAATTTCATATGGAATGCTACAGTTTGAGTCGGGCAAAAATGGTACCCAGAACGAAAATTTTTTTTTCTCTTTGTCGGCCTGTCTGGCTCGGTTTGGCTAGAAATGAGGCTTAAATGACGTTTTTTACTTTTTATTGAATTTTTTTAGTATTTTTTTTAAAAAAATTATGGGAATTTGCCAGACCGGGTCGGGCAGAAACAGTAAAATGAAATAATTTTTTTTCTCTTTTTTGGCTTGTCCCATCCGGTATGTCTAGAAGTGAAGCCAGAATGACGTTTTTTTTTTTTTAATTTTTTTTTCCTTTTTCTTTTTTTGGGAACCCTCTAGCCTGGTTTAGGAAGAAACGATACCAGAACAATTTTTTTTTTCTTTTTTCGGCCTGACCTAGCCCTGTTTGGCTAGAAATAAACCCAGAATGAAGTTTTTTTTACTTTTTTTTTTTTTAAATTTTGAAATGCTATAGCCCAGGTCAGGCGAAAATGGTATCCATTACAATTTTTTTTTTCTCTTTTCAACATGTCCCAGCCTAGTTTGACTAGAAAGGAATAAAAAATGACTTGTTTTAAAAAAAAAAATTTTACTATTTATTTTTGAATTTTTTTTGGGAATGCTCCATCCTGGGTCGGGCAGAAACAGTACCTAGAATGAAATTTTTTTTTCTTTCTATTTTTCAGCTTGTCTCGGCATGGGTTGGTTAGAAATGAAGCCAGAATGACTTTTTTTTTTTTTAATTTCCACTATTTTTTAAAAAATTTTTTGGGAATGCTCCAGCTAGGGTCGGTAGAAACAGTACCTGGAATGAAAAAGTTTTTCTTCTTTTTTTTTACTTTGTTTTAAACAATTTTATTGGGAATGCTCCAGTCCTGGTTGGGCAAAAAGGTACCAAAAAGTTTTTTTTATTTATTTATTTATTTATTTTTAATTTTTAATTTTTAATCTCTTTTCTGGCCTATCCTAGCTTGGTTTGACTAGAAATGAAGCCAAAATGACTTTTTTGATTTTTTGAATTTTTTTGGGAATGCTCCAGCCTAGGTCGGCAAAAACAGTACCCGAAACGATTTATTTATTTATTTTCCAGTCTTTCCCGACTTGATTTGGCTGGAAATGAAGCCAAAATGAAGTTTTTTTTTTTTTTTTTTTTAATTTTTTTAATTTTTTCAATCATTTTAATAATTTTTTAAATTTTTTTGGGAATGCTCTGGCCCGGGTCGGGTAGATATGGTACTCGGAGTGAAAAAAAATTCTTCTCTTTTTGGGATTGCCTTAGCCCGATTTGCCTAGAAATAAAGCTAGAATGACTTTTTTTTTTTAATAAATATTTTTACTTATTTTTTTGAATTTTTTGGGGAATGCTCCAACTTGGGTCGAGCAGAAAGGGTACTCGAAATGATTTATTTATTTATTATTTTTTGTCTCTTTTACGGCTTGTACTAGTCCTATTGGCTAGAATTGAAGCCAGAATGATGTTTTATAGTTTTTTTGTTTTTTTACTTTTTTTTTTTTGCGAAAACTCAAACCTAGTTCGGGAAAAAACGATACTTGGAACGAAATTTTTTTTCTTTCTCTTTTTCAGCCTGTCCTATCTTGGTTTGGCTAGAAATGAAGTTTTTCTTCTCTTTTTTGGCCTGTCCCAGTCCAGTTTGGCTAAAAATGAAGCCAGAGTGACTTTCCTAATTTTTTGAATTTTTTTACTATTTTTTATAATTTATTTAGGAACGCTCCAACCCAGGTTGGTTAGAAACGATTCCAAGAATCAATTTTTTTTTCTTTTTTCTATTTTTCTACCTGCCTTGGCTCGGTTTTTTTTAGAAATGAAATCAGAATGAATTTTTTTTTTTTTTAATTTTTTTACTTCTAGTTTTGAATTTTTTTTTGGAAACTCTCTAGCCCGGGTTGGGTAAAAACGGTGCCTAGAATGAAAAAACTTTTTTTTTCTCTGTTTCGACTTGTCCCGTCCTGGTTTGGCTAGAAATGAAGCTTGAATTACATTTTATAATTTTTTGAATTCTTTTTACTATTTTTTTGCGAATGATGCAATATGGGTCAGGTAGAAATGGTACTCGGAATGAAAGATTTTTTTTTTCTCTGTTTCAGCTTGTCATGTCTCGGTTTGGTTAGAAATGAAACTAGAATGATGTTTGTAGTTTTTTGAATTTTTTTGGGAATGCTCCAGCCCATGTCGGGCAGAAACGATACCTGGAATGAAATTTTTTTTCTTTCTCTTTTCGTCTTGTCATGACCCGGTTTGTCTAGAAATGAAGTCAGAATGACTTTTTAAATATTTTTAATTTTTTTTGGGAGTGCTCTATGTCGGGTCGGGCAGAAACTTTACTTGGAATGAAATTTTGTTTGCTTGTTTTTTTTTTCCCTTTTTTGGCTTGTCCTGGCTTGGTTTGAGAAATGAAGCCAGAATGACATTTTTTTTAATTTTTTTTAAATTTTTTTTACTATTTCTTTTTGATTTTTTTTTGGGAATGCTCCAGCCCAAGTCTGGCAAAAATGGTACCAAGAAATTTTTTTTTCTTTCTCTTTTTCAGCTTGTCCTGGCTCAGTTTGGCAAGAAATGAAACTAGAATGATGTTTTTTAATTTTTGAATTTTTACTCTTTTTTAATAATTTTTTAGGAATGCTATTGCCCGAGTCGGGCATAAACGTTACCTGGAATGAAAAAATTTTTTCTCTTTTCGGCTTGTCCCATCTCGGTTTGGCTAGATATGAAGCCAGATTGACATTATTTTTGTTTTTTCGATTTTTTTTTTGGAATTCTCTTTCTCGGGTCGAGCGGAAACGATACTCGGAATGAAAATTTTTGTCTTCTCTTTTTAGCCTGCCCGGCTCGGTTTGGCTAGAAATGAAGATAGAATGACATTTTTAATTTTTTTTTACTATTTGTTTTTTAATTTTTTTGCAAATGCTCTAGCCCAAGTCGGGCAAAAACAGTTCCCAAAATGTAAATTTTTTTTCTCTTTTCAACCTGTCTTAGCCCAGTTTAGTTGGAAATGAAGCCATAATGACTTTTTAATTTTTTTTTTTGAATTTTTTTTGTTATTTTTTTTTTGAATTTTTTTGGGAATGCTCTAACCTGGGTTGGGCAGCAACGGTACCTGGAATGAATTTTTTTTTTTTTTCGGCTTGTCTTGCCTAGTTTGGCTAGAAATGAAGCCAAAATATTGTTTTTTAATTTTTTGAATTTTTGTACTATTTTTTTTTTGAATTTTTTTAAGAATGGTTTAGCCCGAGTCGGGTAGAAATGGTACATGGAATGATGTTTTTAATTTTTTGAATTTTTGTATTTTTTTTTGAATTTTTTTGAGAATGGTTTAGCCCGGGTCAGGCAGAAATGGTACCTGGAATGATTTTTTTTTTTTTTTTTTCCCCAGCCTAGTTTGGCTAGAAATGAAGATTAAACTAAAATATAAATTAAACAAGCAATATATGGTGATTGATATATCAAGTTAAAAGATTAACCTAATTATAAGATATTCAAACAAATCATTTGCTTGTCGATACAGTTGCGCCAAACGAGGAAGTATAGATACTTCATACTAGTAGTCAAATACATATCCATCATGGTACTCTCATTTATGATTTTTTTTTTCTTCTCCCTTCCTCTGTCAAGAAAGTATCTAATTAGACAATCTTATGGAGCATCACTCTCATATTTGGTAGTGGATTTTAGTTAGCTCAACTGTTAAAGTCTCTAATGGTTAAATAAGAGATCTAGGTTTCAATTTACGCCTACACCAAAAACTGATTGATATCATAAGATAGTCTCATCGTAAACATGTTGTATCATATTGTTGGGGGGAACACAATTTGACTCCTTACAACCACTCTAAAAATGGGCCCACGTGGCGTGATGTCGAATGCCATAAAAGATTTGAGTGTGTCTTCCTTATCACCAATTGGTTTTGAGGTGGAATGGCATAGCTCATGGTCCGACATATATGTTTGTCATATATTAGTATCTTTGGTTTCTAACCTTCATTGCATATAGAGTCGTACCTAAACCAAACATATTTCAGTTCTGGTTGATTTGTTAGTTGCAATCCACTACAAATAGCTATTAGTTTCTTGGTTTGTACTTGGTTACACAGCAAGACAAGCATGTAAATGTTACAGTAACCCATTGGAGGAGGATTACCTCTATATATCTTTTGAGAACAAGCTCAGATTAGCGATTGTGTGGATCCCTAGTTCAAAATTGTACCCCTTTTTTTTTTAGTCAAACATAACCAAATTCATTAAATGGGGCCTAAGCCCATAGATAAAACATCCTTATAGATTTGATTAGTGATCAGGGGTAGGGTATCCTCAACCCATACAATACAATCATCAACATTACAAGAATTTCTAGTGTTAACGTGTATAGTGTTGTGGGCTTTAAGCCCAACTAGATTACTTGTATAGCACATATTCTTGTACTACACTCTTACTTGTACTATATTCATAAAGGCACTTATGTATATTCTTTCACTGAGAAATACAATATAATTATTCAGTATTTCTAACATGGTATCAGAGCCATTGCTTTAACTTTCTTGTGTCTTGCAGTCTTGTCTTTGTTGGTATTTTTTGCTCCCTCAACTTCTTCGATTAGTAAACCTTTTTCATGCCCTCTCCTGATTGCTCCACCGTCGTCAGAGGTGCCCAAGGTTGAATCTTCACTACAAGAAGCTCGATCACCGCCACAAAGATCACTGCCACCGTTAGATCTTCCACATCTGACCTTTGATTAGGACATAAGACATATCATCGTGTAGATTTTCAACCTATATACACAACGCCATCGGAATTATCATCATTTGACCCTTCATTCGCCTCCACACGCTGGTCAAAGATTCGGCAGTTTGTTCCACGCACTTCATGTGCCTTCAATATTGCTCAGATCATCTCATTGCTGCCATTATCTGAATCGTCCTTCTCCAATCTACCTCATCAAAAAAGAATCGGCATCGTTAGACTGCCCACGCACTCTCACGTGCCACTGAAGTATTCAACCACATTGTCTACGTGCCTCACGCGCTACACATGTCGCCAACCCTACTGCTGCTGACGTCATCTGTGACGTCACTTTACCACATTAGCCCTAGTTGACATCATCATCCAGGTTGCTGCCGACATCATCTACTGACGTCATTGCCTAGTCAGCCTACAGACGTCATCGGTTGACTTTACCTAGTTTGAACATTGACTTTTGCTAGAGTTGACTTTTTATAGTCCAAGTGCTCCTTACCCAGTTTTTCATGTAGATTTCATTTTTGCATTCCACTTTTGCATATTTTGCTTCTAATGAAGAATAAGGACAGGTCTTCTTCTTGTTGCAATAATTGTTGCTGACAATCTAGCAAACGTTTTTGCAATTTTTGCAAACATTTTGGCCACAATATTGGGTCCGTTTGGATAGCACTTATTGTTGCTGAAAGTTGATAAAAACTTATTGTTGCTGAAAACACTGTAGCAAAATAATTTTTAAATGTGTGAATAGTGTTGTGGGACCCACTTTTAATATTAAATATTGAGTGAACAGTGCAAAAAAAAAAAAAAAAAAAAAAGAGAAAACGCACAGAGGAAACGCGCCGCAACTTTGCCTCCTATCCAAACCCATACATTGAGACTTGCTATCATCGCAAAAAATCAGCTATTTCAATTTCTGCTGCTATTGTTGCTAACACTGAGAGTGTCCAACCAATGGCTCCTCTGCACAATTTATGTCTTCAGGACGCACTTTCACCATATTCACAAATGACCTTAAAAATATCACCGCCAATGTCATTCGTATGGTTGGTAATGCATCTTATTCCTCTTCTCTCTCAACTTTTTCTGGTATGTCTCTTTCCTCTTGGCTTATGGATTCCACTTGTTGCAAGCATATGACACCTCACTCGTCCTTATTTTCTAAACTCAAATCTGCACCACACCATCTTAATATTCGCATAGCAAATGGTTCCACAATATCTGGTCATAATATAGGTTCTGTTTCGACCTCCAACCTTTCGGTTCCTAGGGTCTTTAATGTTTCTGACCTTTCTTACAATTTATTTTCTGTGGGACAATTAGATGAGTTAGGTTATTATATTTGATTATTCTGGGTGTATTGTGCAAGATTCGAGGACGGGACAGGAGCTTAGGACCAGTCCCAGAGTTGGGCGTATGTTTCCTATAGACAACCTTTATCTTCCACTTGTTGCTCCTATTTCTGTTGCTGTAGCTGCTACAGTTTCTTCAATTCCTTCCCTTGCACTTTGGCATGCTCGACTTGATCACGCATCTTCCTCTCAGGTACAACAATTGGCTTCTAGAGGTTTACTAGGTTTAGTATCTACAAAAAATTTTGATTGTGTTTTATGTCAGTTAGGAAAACAACCAGCTTTGCCTTTCAATACTAGTGAATCAATATCCACTGATATCTTTAACCTTATTCATTCTGATATTTGGGGGCCTTCCTCTGTCTCTAGTATTAATGGGTCTCGATATTTTGTTGTCTTTGTTGATGATTACTCTCACTATAGCAGGATTTTTAATATGAAACATTGTTTTGAATTGTTGCAAGTATATTCTAATTTTGCAAAAATGGTTGAAACTCAGTTTTCCAAATGCATTAAAATTTTTCAATTTCATAATGCTCTTGAGCACACTCAATATGCTTTCCAAACTATTTTGCATTCCTATGCCACTGTTCATCAATTAACTTGTCCAGGTAACTCTTAGCAAAATGGTAGAGCCGAACGAAAACTTCGTCATATTCTTGACACTGTTCATGCTCTCCTTCTCTCTGCCAAAGTTCTTGCTCCTTTTTAGAGCGAAGCTGCTCTTCATGCTGTTCATGCTATAAATCGCATTCCCAGTCCTGTTATCCAAAATCAAACTCCATATGAGCGCCTTTTTGGGTCACCTCCAGACTATCACTACCTTCGCTCCTTCAGTTCTGCTTGTTTCGTTCTTCTTCAGCCACATGAGCATAACAAGCTTGAGCCTTGGTCAAGGCCTTGTTGTTTTCTTGGCTATGGCGAAACTCAAAAGGGATTGGTGTTATGATCATATCTCTCATCGTCTTTGTATCTCCCACAATGTTGTCTTTTGGGAACATCGCCTCTTTGTTGAGCTCTCTCACTTCCTTGCCTTCTTATCTTCCTCTTTTGTCTTAAATCTTTTTCCATATGAGGCACATATTCCTTCTGTAGCTGTTCTTGATCCTCCTGTAGTTGCTCCTGATTCTCCTATAGACTTCTCTGTCCAACCACCAGATATCATTGATCCCTTTCCTAGTTCACCCTTTAATGAACAGGTCGACGATGAACAGGTAGAAGACGAGCTACATAACCCTAACCTTGAGCTTGGGTCCCCTGCTTTTGCTCTACCTGAAGATCTTGCACAAGATATTCCACCTCGTCACTTAACTCGGGTAAGATCCATTTTTGCACATTTACTTGACTATCATTGTTACATTGCCCTTGCTACACTACACGAGCCTCACACCTATCGTAAGGCTTCCACTGACCCTTTATGGCAGATTGCAATGAAAGAGGAACTTGATGCATTATCTAAAAACCATACTTGGGAATTTGTGACACTCCCCCCTGGGAAATCTGTGGTTGGTTGTAAGTGGATTTACAAGATTAAGACTCGGTCTGATGGGTCCATTGAGCGCTACAAACCTCGTCTTGTTGCAAAAGGTTTTACACAGGAGTATAGGATTGATTATGAAGAGACCTTTGCTCCGATTGCTCGTATCTCATTTGTTCGTGCCCTCTTAGTTATTACTGCTACTAGTAAATGAGACATTTTTTAGATGAATGTCAAAAATGCATTCCTTAATGGGGATTTAAGTGAAGAAGTTTATATGCAACCTCTTCCTAGTCTCTCTGTTGACTTAAACAAGGTTTGTCACCTTCAACGTGCACTTTATGGTCTCAAACTAGCTCTACAAGTTTGGTTTGCCAAATTCAGCTCTACCATCTCTTGCCTGGGTTACATGGCCAGTCATTATGATTTTACCTTATTTCTTTGTTGCACTGACAAAGGCACTATTTTACTTCTCCTGTATGTGGATGATATGATCATAACTAGTGATGACCTCAGTGGCATTCAAGAACTCAAGGATTTTCTCAGTTAGCAGTTTGAGATGAAAGATCTTGGACATCTTAGCTACTTCTTGGGTCTTGAAATCACTCATTCTACAGATGGACTTTATATTACTTAAGACAAGTATGCCTCTGAACTCTTGTCTCAAGCTGGACTCACTGATAGCAAAACTGTTGACACTCCAGTTGAGCTTAATGCCCATCTGACTCCCTTAAGGGGAAAACCTTTGTCTAATCCCTCTTTTTACAGACACTTGGTTGGCAGCCTAGTTTATTTCACTGTTACTCGTCCAGACATTTTCTATGTTATTCACCAGGTGAACCAGTATCTGTCTGCTCCACGATCAACTCACTATGCTGCTGTTTTGCGCATTCTTTAATACCTAAAGGACACTATCTTCCATGGTTTTTTCTACTCTGCTCAGTCTCCTCTTATTCTCTCTGCATTTTCTGATGCTGATTAGGCAGGAGATCCCACTGATTGTAGGTCCACCATTGGTTATTACTTTCTTCTTAGTTCTTCTTTGATTTCTTGACGAAGTAAGAAACAAACTCATATGGCCCACTCCAATATTGAAGCAAAATATCGTGCCCTTGCTGATACCACATCTAAGCTCCTCTAACTACGATGGCTTCTCAAAGACTTAAGTGTGTCTACATCCTCTGCTACTCCTCTTTATTGTGACAACCAGAGTGTCATTCATATTACTCACAATGATGTCTTCTATGAACAAACTAAACACATCGAGATCGATTGTCATTTTATTCGTTATCATCTTGTCCATAGTGCTCTCAAGCTGATCTCAGTCTCCTTTAAAGATCAACTTGCAAATATCTTTACCAAGTCACATCCTAAGGGACGCTTTCGTACTTTGGTTGACAACCTCAAGTTGGTCTTACATCCACCTTGAGTTTGAGGGGGGGCTATTAACGTGTATAGTGTTGTGGGCTTTAAGCCCAACTAGATTACTTGTATAGCACACATTCTTGTACTACACTCTTACTTATACTGCACTCATATGCCTCTATATAAAGGCACTCATGTATATTCTTTCACTGAGAAATACAATACAATTATTTAGTATTTCTAACATCTAGCAAGCAATTGTGCTACAATATTGCAATGTCTTCGCACATGGTTGGTTTCCCACTTCTTGAATGCCTTCAACTTCGTTCTTGAGCTCTCTACCAATTTCTTGATTGAGCTTAAGGATTGGTCACGATTCACAAGTGCAGACATTACTATTGAAGCATCTCCCTCAATCACTACTTCTCCAAGTCCTAGGTCTCTTGCCAATGCAATTCCTTCCTCAGCTGCTATTGCTTCTGACTCCAACGCCCCAAGCGGGAAAGGAATTTTCTTACACATTGCTCCCATCAGCTTTCCCTTCTCATTTCTGTTTACCACTATCACTCCTGACTGCCCTTCCTTTTTAAACATAGCCCCGTTGATGTTGATTTTGAACCATCCACGCTTGGGGGGGAACCATGTTGGTCTGCTTTGCCTTCTCGTTCTATGATTCGTGTCATTATGGTTATTGTTTTGACAAAACTCCTTTATGTTGTTGGCTGCATCCCTAGCTATTGTTTTGGTCAGTTTGCATCTGCCTTTGTGCTTTACTAGGTTTCTATTCTTCCAAATTCCCCAGGCTGTGGTCGCAAATAGTTCCCAATCCACCTCCCTTGCATACTTCTTCATCAACCAGATAAGGTCAATGAATTCTTCCTGCTGTGAAACTCTAGAAGGAAACTTAATACCTGATTCCTTCCACACCTCTGTAGCTATCGAGCAATTCCATAGGGTATGACCTGATGTTTCTTTTTCACCACAGCACACACAACCATCCATTGTCCCTATTTCCCTTCTAACTAGGCAGTTAGTTGTGGGTAGAATATTTTTGCACACCCTCCACAAAAAAAAAAAATGTTTAATTTTGTTTGGACATTTTAGTTGCCAAATGGACTTTCATCTATTAGTCATCTTTGAATTATCCGAGCTGGTCCCTTTGTCACTGTTCTGTTAGCCTTCTTTGAGAGCTTGAAGAGCTACCCCATATGCATTTCGAACTGTAAAACTCCCATTATTTGTCCAGGCCTAAACTAAGGAATCCTCAGGTAGACTAGGGCTAATTGGGATGCTCAAGATCACCTTAGCCTTATGAGGGAGGAAAATGTTATTTACTTTCTCCATATCCCGTGTACCTTTTCTACAATCCATCAGGTCAACTACTCTCTCCACATCTACCCCTTGTATTCTTGGACTGTATACTTAGAAAGAAACTGGATTTGGGAGCCATCTGTCCTCCCAAACATTAGCCGTTCTCCCATTCCCCATGATCCATCTCATGCCCCTCTCAATATACCCTTTGCAGCCTATATGCTTCACCATGCGTAGGAAGGGTTCCTCCCCAATTGGGCCTCCATAAGGCTTGAGTTCTTGAAATATCTGGCCTTGTAAACTCTATGGAGAAGGGAGGATGTATTCTAAAGAAGCCGCCAATCCTGTTTAGTAAGGAGTGCAAGATTGAATCTTTTAAGTCCTTAAAACCCAGCCCTCTGTCTATTTTCCTGGTACACATTTTGCCCCATGATACCCAAGCTATTTTCCTCTCGCTTCCTTGTTGTCCCCACCAAAAACTACTCATCATGCTATTTAGTTCTCGCATAAAGAATCTGGGAGCTTAAAATAGCTCATTATGTATGTGGGGGTGGCTTGGGCCGCTGCTTTAATGAGGATTTCCTTACCCGCACTTGATAGGAGCTTACCTTTCCACTCGGCAATCCTTCTTCTCACTTGATCCTTCAGTCTATTAAATGCTTTCTTTTTTCCTTTTCCTATCATCAGAGGCAACCCTAAGTATTTTTCGTGTTGCTAAATGATTTGAGCTCCAAATAGGTTCTTTACCCCCTCTTGTACTGTCCTCTCTGTGTTTTTACTAAAGAAAGGGGAGGTTTTTTCCCTATTTAATTTCTGACTGGAGTCCCTTTCATAGTCTGTCAAAATTTTACTCACTCGGCTACTTTCTTTTATGGAAGCTTCACAAAAAATGATACAATCGTCGGCAAAGAGCAAATGAGAAATCTGAGGTGCCCCTCTACACACTTTTACTCCACTTAAACTTCCTAAGTTCACCTCCCTTTTAATCATGGCTGATAGACCTTCGGCACACAACAGAAAAAGGTAGGGGGATATAGGATCCCCTTGTCGCAGCCTCCTAGTAGGATTAATGCAGCCTTTTGGGACACCATTAATGAGAACTGAGTAAAATACTGTCTTAACGCACATCATGGAAAGGGCAATCCACCTTTCTTGGAAGCCCATTCTCCTCATTATAGCCTCTAAATACCTCCATTCTACCCTATCGAATGCCTTACTCATGTCGAGTTTAATGGCCATCAACCCTTTCTTCCCTTTTCTTCTCTTCTTGATACTATGCATTGTCTCAAAAGCGACGAGCACGTTATCTGTGATTTGTCTCCCTGGCACAAACGCACTTTGGGCTTCATTTATTACTTCGGGTAGGATCTTTTTTAGTCTATTAGCGAGGACTTTCGATATAATCTTATAAAGTACGTTGCACAAGCTAATAGGTCTAAACTCTATAATTTTCTAAGGGCACTTCACTTTTGGGATTAGGCAAATATAAGTCTCATTTATGCCATTAAGCATTACACCATTTTTTAAAACAAGTAGAACACAATTGATAACATTAGGGCCTACTATACTCCAATATTTTTGAAAGAAAATGGGAGACATACCATCCGGGCCCAGAGATTTGGTGGGGTGCATCTGCCATAGTGGTGCTCGAACTTCTTTAACTTTGAAATCTTCCAAGAGCAATGTGTTCATCTCCAATGATATCCTTGTTCTTACTGCCTCTAGATTAGGTTCGTATAATGCAGCTTGTTTAGTACCATAGATTGAAGCAAAATAATTTAGGATAATTTCCTCCACTTGCTTTTGGTCTTCACACCACTCCCCATTAGCTGACCAAAGCCCTTTAATCTTGTTTGTACACTGTCTTTATGTTGCCGTTGCATGAAAAAATTGGGTATTTTGATCACCACACTTCATTCATAAAGCTTGAGACTGTTGATTCCACATTACTTCCTCCCTGCATAGGTCTTCATTAATTTCCTTCCTAAGCTCCTTAATTTCTATTATAGTCTCATGGAGCATATTCAAAGCCTCAAGGTGTTGGAGTCGAGTTTGCTTCTTTTTCAGGCTCTGATTCACATTCTTGTAGACCTCTCGATTCTATTTTTGAAGTTGGAACTGACAACTTTTAATTCTATCTTGAATTTGAAGCTCAGAACCTCCCATAAGCCGATCCCATGCTCTTTCAATTACTTCTTGGCATCTTTCATCTTGTGTCCACATCGCCTAACAAAAGAATCTTCGTTTCAGCCGCTTAATGGGAACATGATGCCTCAGGTATAGTGCTAGTGGACAGTGATCCAAAGTTGATACCGTGACATGATAAACCTTGGCTTCAGGAAATAATTCCCTCCATTCTTCATTGGTGAAAGGGAGAAAATACGTGCTAGGATGCCTAGAGTGAATGTACGGGCCAACTATAGTCCGCGAACCAAAGAAGAGACGAGCTCGTTATTCACACAAGGCCTTACGTGGATTGACCTGATGTGGACGGAGGGGAGAAAGATGTGCTGATCAGCCATGGGCCTATTGGACCCCTTAATGGGAACACTTTGGCCCATTCTCGAAAAGCCCTAAATAGAGTCCTTGCGCAACTTGGATTCTAGAATTTTCATATATTGGTGAAGATCTTCCCTATAAGGAGAAGATCTGTCCACCACGTTTTGGACTCTAAAAAAGATGATTTCTACAAGGAAAAGACTTGGATTCCAAGCGAAAGAGGGAAAACTTTCGACTACTATAAAAGCTCCAATACTCTCACCAATAAAGGTACGCATTATTTACCCTCTCTAACACTCTAGAGTTGTGAGAATATTTTCTGACTTAACCTTTGGAGGGCATTTGGCCGGTACCACACCGATGCTCTTTGATAGGTTTTCTTCTTTGTATTGTGTAGGTTTACGTTCGAGCGCGAAGGCATCATGTGATTCACTGGTGAATTTCTCAGCTTCATCAGTTGGCACTGTCTGTGGGAATTTTAAGAAGAAAGTAGTCAGATGTTGCTTCATCCCTGAGACAGAAGGGTTGCATGGTGCTCACTCGCTCGATGGCAACCACCAACGACATCCAAGGAGAGGAACTACCCGCAACCGCACTCGAGAGACAGGTTCGGACTCTCACCGCGGCCGTGGAGCGCCTCACCAAACAAAATCATGACCTAGAAGAATAGTTGCGTCAAAGGAACACAACACCCAACAACCGGAGGGAGGATTATGAGGGTACCAGTGCCATGCAGAGAGACCGAGAAGGGCCTGAAGGGAGCAATGCCCCAAGCAGGCCAGAACGACAAAACACGAGCCTCCCATCCCTTATAGATGCGACTCCTCCGCCTATGTTCGCAGAGATGCAGGCGATGAAAGAACAGATGGAGGTCATGATGAACGCCCTAAAGGGACGAGTGTCCAGCGACCTAGACGACCTAATGAACCAGACTGACTCTCCATTCACCAGCCTCGTCAACTCCTTTCCACTACCACACAAGTTTCGGATGCCACAAATAGAGAGCTATGATGGAGTCAAGGATCCCCTAGACCACTTGGAGACATTCAAGACCTTGATGCATCTACAAGGGGTATCAGACGAAATCATGTGTAGGGCCTTCCCAACCATACTAAAGGGTCCCGCGAGAATTTGGTTCAGTCGGCTAACGCCGAACTCCATAAGCACTTTCAAAGAGTTAAGAGCTCAGTTCACCTCGCACTTTATAGGGGGACACCGGTACAAGAAATCCACAGCATGCTTAATGAGCATCAGGCAGAGAGAGGACGAGACATTAAGATCCTACATAACCCGCTTCAATAAGGAAGCGCTCTCAATCGATGAAGCCGATGACAAAATACTGGTGGCGGCCTTCACGAATAGATTGCGGAAGGGCAAGTTTTTGTTCTCACTATACAAAAACGACCCCAAAACCATGTCAGAAGTACTCTACAGTGCCACTAAGTACATGAACGCGGAAGACGCGCTACTAGCACGAGAGGAAAAGCCCAGGAAGAGGGAACGGCAGACATACGTGCATCAGGATTAAGGGCAGAAAAGACCAAGGACAGGAGACAGAAGGGACGAAAGGCGCCCTAAGCCCCCAGGAGGAAGGTTCACAAGTTTCACCCCTCTAAACGCCCCAATTGACCAAGTTTTGATGCAAATCAAAGATGAGGGGACGCTGACGTTCCCGGGGAAACTAAAGAGCGACCCAAGCAAGCGGCCGTGAGACAAATATTGTCATTTCCACCGAGATCAAGGCCACGACATAGCCGATTGCTACGACTTGAAGCAGCAGATTGAGGCCCTCATTAGACAAGGGAAGTTGCAGAAATTCGTCAACAAAGAGAGAGGGTCTCAATCGCCAAGAGCCGGCCCCCTGACGGGATAACGAGTGTCCTAGACCCCCCATTGGAGACATAAGGATGATCGTAGGAGGAACCGCGGCTACTGGTTCCTCCAAAAAAGCTCAAAAAACGTATCTCAGATCGGTCCTGAACGTCCAGCTAACAGGCTCTACGCCTAATACCGTATGGGTGGAAAGCCCTATCATTGGATTCACTAAAGAAGACACAAGGAGACTCCATCATCCGCATGACGACGCGCTGGTTGTCAGCATACGTGTGGGGGACTACAATGTCCACCGAGTATTAATCGACAACAGCAGCTTGGCAGATATTCTATACTATCCAGCGTTCTAGCAAATGGGGATTGACAGAGCACGATTGATACTGACGAGTGTTCCACTTGTCGGTTTTGGAGGAACATGGGTATTCCCAATAGGCTCTATCACACTCTCGGTAACAGTGGACGATTACCCGCGAGAACTTACTAGGAATGTAATGTTCCTCGTGTTAGATTGCTCATCCGCTTACATTGGTATTCTCGGACGGCCCACACTCAACTCGTGAAAAGCAGCAACATCAACATACCACCTGATGATCAAGTTCCCAACGGACTATGGGATTGGAGAATTGCGAGGGAATCAGGTAACCGCCCGAGAATGCTGCCATGCTAGAAATGGAAGATCATCATCAGACAATGTGCGTAGAAGAGCAGCGAACGGTCGCAAAACCGATCGAAGAGCTGGAGGAGATAACACTTGACGAGTCAAAACCAGAGCGAACGACCAAAATAGGGATATTAGCCTGCCAGCCGGTGCGCCAGGCCCTCGCAACATTCCTCAGGAGGAACCAAGACGTGTTCGCATGGAGCCACGAAGACGTGCCCGGGATCGATCCCTTTGTCATAGTACACAAGCTCAACGTGAATCCCTCAACCCTGCCCGTCCGGCAGAAAAAGCGAGTGTTCGCTTACGAATGGGACAAAGCGATAGCACAGGAGGTCAGAAAACTACTCGAGGCGGGTTTCATTAGGGAAGTATATTACCCAGAGTGGTTGGCGAACGTAGTCATGGTCAAGAAGGCTAGAGGGAAGTGGCGAATGTGTGTCGACTTCATGGACCTTAACAAGGCATGCCCAAAGGACAGCTACCCCCTCTCGCGGATAGATGCACTGGTCGACTCTACCGCTAGACACCAGCTCCTAAGTTTTATGGATGCCTTCTCAGGCTATAATCAGATCAAGATGGAGGAATCTGATCAGGAGAAAACGTCCTTCGTCACCAGCCAAGGACTCTTTTACTATGAGGTGATGCCATTTGGACTCAAGAACGCTGGGACAACGTACCAAAGGTTAATGGACAAAATGTTCGCGCACCAGATCGAGAGGAACGTACAGGTCTACGTTGACGACATGTTGGTCAAGATCCCACACGAAAAAGATCACCTGAGCGACCTCCAGGAGACATTCGATACCCTACAATCATACAACATGAAGCTGAATCCAAGCAAGTGCGTATTCGGAGTAACAGCAGGAAAATTCTTGGGTTTTATGGTATCCCAACGGGGAATAGAGGTCAACCTAGAGAAGATACGGGCCATCATGAAGCTGGAACTGCCAAGGACAGTAAAGGACGTGCAAAGCTTGAACGGCAAAGTTGCGGCTTTGAACAGGTTCGTCTCCAAAGCGACGGACAAGTGTCTACCCTTCTTTCGCGTCCTAAGGAAATCATTCGAGTGGATGGATGACTGTCAGAAGGCATTTGAAGACCTAAAGAAATACCTTGCCTCGCCACCCTTGCTCAGCCCGTCCAAGCTAGGAGAAGACCTCTACTTGTACCTAGTAGTTTCGCAGGTAGCAGTGAGTGCGGCCTTAGTAAGAGAAGATGAAGAAACCCAGCGACCCGTCTATTTCATAAGCAGGGGGTTCCGAGGGGCTGAAGAGAGGTACCCCCACATAGAGAAGCTCGCCTTCGCACTGGTAACCGCAGCTCGAAAGCTTAAACCGTACTTTCAAGCCCACACCATCATCGTCCTAATGGATCAACCCCTAAAAAGAGCAATGAGCAGCCCTGAAGTTGCCAGATGAATGGCCCTATGGGCGATAGAGCTGAGCGAGTTTGACATACGTTACCAACCGCAAACTGCAATAAAAGGCCAAGCAGTAGCGGACTTCATCGCCGAATACACTCAAACAGAGCAGAAAGAGCCACAAGCCCTCAGACAATGGAACATCTACACCGACGAATCATTAAACAAGCAAGCTGGAGGCGCCGGAGTGGTAATTAGAACCCCTGACGGAGAGAAAATCAGGTGTATGATTCGGCTGGACTTCCCAACAACCAATAATGAGGCCGAGTATGAAGCATTGGTGGTAGGATTAGACCTGGCGAAAGCGGCAGGTGCCGAGGCCATGGTTGTACATTGTGATTTGCAAGTAATAGTCAGTCAGATTAGCGGCGCCTATGAGTGTAGGGGGGAAAAGATAAAGAAATATTTGGAGGAGGTCAGGAGACGGATTGGCACCCTCCAAGTCACATTCGTCCAAATCCCAAGGGAGGAGAACGAATGTGCTGATCGGCTCGCAAAAGCCGCCTCTGCAAAGGTTATGATGGCCCCCGATCAGGTATTGTCATTCATCCAAAATTCCTCAATCATTAACAATGGGGCAGAAGTGCAGGAAGTAAATCCTGAATACAATTGGACTACGCCGCTAATAGCCTACCTGAAGGAAGGCACGCTTCCAGACGACAGAGACACAGCAAGAAAACTGAAAGTCCGAGCTTTACGATTCATAATAATCAATGACGTCTTATACAAGAGGGGGTTCTCATGACTATACCTAAGGTGTTTAGGCCACGAGGAAGCAGACTACGTAATGAGAGAGGTCTACGAGGGTATCTGCAGAAACCATTCGAGGGCACGGTCTTTAGTACACAAACTAATCCGGGCAGGGTACTATTGGCCTACAATGCAGAGGGACGCACAAGCCTACGTCAAGACTTGCGACAAATGTCAAAGGTTCAGCAACCTAATTAGGCAACCAACCGAGGAACTGACACCCATGACAACCCCTTGGCCGTTCGCCCAATGGGGGCTAGACATCATGGGCCCTCTCCCGACGGCTGCATGACAGCTGAAATTTCTGGTGGTAGGGATCGACTATTTCACTAAGTGGGTGGAGGCAGAAGCCTTGGCAACTATTAGGAGAGAAACATCAGAAGTTTTGTATGGAGAAATATCATATGCAGATTCGGGATACCAAGGGTACTCATCTCCGATAACGAAAAACAATTTGACAATAAGGCATTCCAAGATTTCTGCTCAGAATTAGGCATCAAAAATCACTACTCGTCACCCGCATCTTCGCAGGCCAATGGGCAAGTCGAAGTCACGAACCGGTCCTTGTTTAAAATCATCAAGACCTGGCTCGAGGGGGCAAAAGGCATCTGGCCTAACGAGTTACCAAGTATCTTGTGGGCATATCGTACTACGGCAAGGACGCCCACGGGAGAAACACCATTCAGGCTAGCATACGGAAGCGAGGCTGTCATTCCAACAGAGATAGGGCTTACAAGTTATCGAGTGGAGAGCTACAATGATGATAAGAACGAAGGGGCTTTGCGGCTACAGCTAGACCTGGTCGACGAAGTCCGAGCTACAGTAGAACAGAGGTTGGCCTGATACCAGAACCTCATGGCAAAATACTACAACTCCAAAGTTAGACACAGAGATTTTCAGATCGGGGACCTTGTGCTACGGAAGGTAATGGGAGCGGCTAAAGATCCTTTACAAGGAAAACTTGGCCCCAACTGGGAAGGGCCTTACAAGATCTTGTCATGGCAGAGGAAGGAGACCTACCACCTCGAAACCATGGGCGGACGGAAGCTACAGCACCCATGGAACACAGAGCATCTTCGGAAATACTACCAGTAGAGACGGTGTGAAGATATCAAGAACACCAGCAATCCCCGTTTTTCCAGTTTTTCATTTTCCTAGTTTTTTATTTTTTCAGTTCTTTCTATAAGCATTTCTTTTTCTTTAGCCCAAGGGGGCATCTACTGTTAACTTATTATAAACATATGGTTTTCACTTAATTAAATTAGAGGAATATTCAGGCTCGACTATGTTTGTTAATTATGAACGGAGTAATAACGTCCACAAGCTGGACAAATCATCCTAAAAGGATGGTAACTCTTAAAGTCCAGACAATGGATGAACCAAAAATAACATCCACAAAGCTGGACGGATCATCCCAAAAGAATGGTGACTACTAAGTCCAGACAATGGACAGGCCAAAAGTAACGTCCACAAAGCTGGACGGATCATTCTAAAAGGATGGTGACTACTAAGTCAAGACAATGGACGGGCAAAAAATAATGTCCACAAGCTGGACGGATCATCCAAAAAGGATAGTAACTCTTTAAGTCTAGATAATGAATGGGCCAAAAATAACGACCACAAGATGAACGGATCACCCTAAAAAAAGGTGATAAACTTTAAACTCAACGACGGACGGATAAGAAGCAAAGTTCACAAAATTGAACGGATCATCCCTAAAGGATGATAACTCTTAAAATCCAAGGGACTAAAAAAGGGCTAAACCCACGTACTAAACGGACCATTCTAAACGAATGGTAATTCTAAAAGTCCCAAGAATGGACAAATCATCTTAAGGGGTGACGACCCTTGGGTAAACGGTTAATGGACGGATAAGTTGATTCCGCAAGATTGAACGGATTATCCTCAAAAAAAAAAAAAAAAAAAAAAACGGACGAAGCACATAAACAGAACGGAGTTCATTTGATAACGTGAAATGTACTTTAAAATAAAACATATGCATTTCACAAAAATAAAACAAAGGTCAACGGACCTTGCAGAATTTAACAAACATACTGAACAGGCTGTGTCCATAAAACCCCAAAAAACATGACGGGTATTAAAAATTGTTCTACACTTGATACAAAAAAAAAAATGAAAAAAAAAAGAAAAAAAAAAGAGATTAATTAACAAAGCTAAGTTATTACAAGTCTTCTGCTGCGGTCTCTTTCTCTTCAACAGGACGGTCCCGAGCATCCTTAGCCTGACTGTTCGCAACGGTTTGATCTACAGGAGCTTCGCGGACAGGGACGTTCTCGTCAAAAAGAACATCTGTATCTTCAGACTAAACGGGCTGAACAATTGATGGCTCGGGCGCAGTGATGGCGACGGCAGACGGTAACCAGACTCAGTTCCGAAATTAGGGTGTCGGAGTCATGGTACTCGCGTATCGCATCCTCCTTCGCCTGACGGACCTCATCGTCTTTCTCCACCAAGGCCTTCTTCAGACGGACCGTCAGCTGGATACATTCGTCCTGGGCCGTCTCGGCCATCTTAAGTTTTTTCTCCTTGATGACTTTCCAGGCCTTGAGATCAAGCAGCTCTTCCTCCAGCGCCTTGGCTTTCTCACGAACCCGGCCGATGGTCATCTCATGGTTGAGACACCGTCCCATCATGCCCTTCATCATGATCATAGCCTGAAGGACAACAAAATGCATAAGTAAAATATTAACGGCAGCAAGGGGTAAACAGATGAACCGTATGACAACGGAGTTACCTGAGCAATGTTGAAGAGGCCCGTCTCCCCCATCGCCTTCGTCGAGTGGTTCCCCAAATCCTCGTAGTCGTCGGTGGTAATAATAGACGACAGCCTCTCGAGGGCATACTTGGAGTCCTCACGATGCAGGACGGGTGGCTTCTTCTGGCTACTAGACGGACCCGTCATTAGGCCCTTACCAGCATTATGCTTGAGCGGAGTGACTGACTTATTCCCCCCAGCCATCAAGCCGACGACTGGCTCCAAGGGGATCTTCGGCTGTTTTGGCGCACGGTCACCCTTCGCGAGCAACTTCCTCTTAAGGCTTTACTTGCTGGAGCCCGTCCTCATAGGGTCCGTTCCAGCCTCTTTATTCTTTGCAGCCTGAAGTCTTATAGCTGCTCGCCTTTTTGCATCCTCCATCTCTAAAAGAGGTAGACGGATTAAGAAATAATAATAATGACAATAAAAATAAATAAGAGGGGCATCGGACTTACGTAGACGGGTCTGCTTCTCATACTTTAGTGCCGCCGGGGTTGGTTCGGGCCCGTCGCAATACCAATGAATGGTGTTGAGGTTAACGAGCTTAGCCCAGGTCCGTTCCTCGAGCTTTGTCTTTGCAAAAATTTTCTCAAGGAAGCTGAATTCCTCGAGAGTAATCTGGGGACGCCGTCGAACTGCGTCAAAGAGGACGGACGTTAAAAACGCAATAAAAATTAAATTAACTACACGGAGTCATTTACGATGGGCCATACCAGATGGGTTTAAAACGCCCCAAACTGTGTCGACGGGCATGAAGTCCATCTCCCCTGGAGGACATATCCAACTATCTCCTTCGATAAAAAAATAGCGGCTCTTCCAGTCTCTATTTAAGTCTGGGGTTTCAAATATAACTTTCAAGATGGGGCTCCTAGGGACAAAGCTATACATGCCCCTCGACTTATCTATCTCATCCGGACGGTAGCAGTGGAGGAACTCCTTTAGTGTAAGCCTTCTCCCACCGTCCGACATAGCTCCGTACAGAACCTCCATCGCTATGAAAACCCTCCAGGCATTAGGAGACACTTGGCTGACGGATATACTTAGGTATTTTAGGAGTTTGCGGTGCAACGAATTTAATGGAAATCTTAGGCTGGCCTTGAGCATTTGTTCATACACACCTACTCCGTCAACTCCTTCATAATAACATTTTTCTGACATATAAGGTAGACGGAGTGGGATGTGGTTTGGGATCTGGTAACGGGCCCTAAGGGTATTAAAATGAGGTTCTTTTATAGTGGATGTGAAGGCATGTACCATCCACTCTGGAAGCATGATGAACTCCCTAAGTCCATCAGCTCCTACGATGGATCTAACTATCGGCTCTTCGTCGTCAGCTGAACCCTCTTGTATTTCGATCATCTCCAGGCCCTCATTTGTTGAGGACGAGGAGGATGAGGACGGACTACTCTCCTCACTCGGGGCGTCGTGGTCTTTGGGACCTGATGGGTATACCTCTTCGTAGTCCGCCCCGTCATGGACGACCGACTGATTACTCGACACACTAGACATGGCCTACAGGTAATGACAAAACTTAAGACTCTGACGGGATTTGGAAAGAATGACGAGCGCATAAAGTCTAAAAAAGAGAGATAAAAAGAGAATGAAAATTAAAAGAGGACGGATAGGAGACTACTTACCAAAAGTTCAGAGTGAGCAAGATGTTGCAAACGACGGGTATGGGAGTGAACGGACTATTCTTTGATAGATAAGACGGACTTGCTCTGACAATTTTTTCCAGCAACAAGTAGAAAAATGAGGGGCGGAGGGGTCGATATTTATAAAAGGTATGCACGGAAGACGAAGCGACACCTCGTTCCAAAACAACGACCATTGACAGGATGACACTTGGCATGGCTCATAAATGTGTTACTCCTAATCTGACAATGTACGGGTGTAAGTTCACGGATCTAGGTGTCATAAAAACATGATCGAGGTTTTAAAACCGTCACCCCATGGGTCCGTTTTCTTATCTATGACGGACCCATCAGGTGAGGGGGCAACTGAAAGGGAGAAAATACGTGCTAGGATGCCTAGAGTGAATGTACGGGCCAACTATAGTCCGCGAACCAAAGAAGAGACAAGCCCGTTATTCACACAAGGCCTTACGTGGACGGACCTAATGTGGATGGAGGGGAGAAAGATGGGCTGATTGGCCATGGGCCTGTTGGACCCCTTAATGGGAACACTTTGGCCCATTCTCGAAAAGCCCTAAACAGAGTCCTTGCGTAACTTGGATTCTAGAATTTTCATATATTGGTGAAGATCTTCCCTATAAGGAGAAGATCTGTCCACCACGTTTTGGACTCTAAAAAAGATGATTTCTACAAGGAAAAGACTTGGATTCCAAGCGAAAGAAGGAAAACTTTCGACTATTATAAAAGCCCCAATACTCTCACCAATAAAGGTACGCATTATTTACCCTCTCTAGCACTCTAGAGTTGTGAGAATATTTTCTGACTTAACCTTCGGAGGGCATTTGGCCGGTACCACACCGGTGCTCTTTGATAGGCTTTCTTCTTTGTGTTGTGTAGGTTTACGTTCGAGCGCGAAGACATCGTGTGACTCACTGGTGAATTTCTCAGCTTCATCAATTGGCGACCATTCTATCAAGTCTAATCAAAGTGCATTGTTCCCCCAATCTTTCATTGCACCATGTAAATCTTTGCCCCATAAAACCCAGGTCCATGAGACCACAATTATCCAAACATTCTTGGAACGCCTTTATTTGATTTGCATCTCTCTCAATCCACCCCATCTTCTCCTCTGTGTGGGTAATTTCATTGAAATCCCCAAAAATCACCCATGGCATTTCACATTGTTTCTTTAAAGTTTCAATCAATTTCCAAGAAATAAAGATTTTACCTGAATCCAGTTGACTGTAAAAGCCCGTTGCTCTCCACGGTTTGGTTCCCATCTCACCACAAACTACCACGTTAATGTGACAATTTGAGCAGCTCTTTAGTCTCACATCCACACCCTCTTTCCACATCATTGCCAATCCACCACTCTGACCATCACTAGGAATCGTGATTCCTTGAGTTAATTTGAGTTTGCGCTGGACTCCTTTTACTTAGCTTATGCCGGCTTTCATCTCCGCGAGGAAGACAAGGATCAGTTTCTTCTCATTCACCTCCTTGGTGAGTGTCCGAACTGCTAGGGGTGATTTAAGACCCTGGCAGTTCCATACTCATCGGGCTCGGCGGCACTGCTCCGCAGACGTCACCTCACTGCCATCTGTGTTGTTCTTTCCTTCTCTATAATGAGCTGTTCTATTTTCTTCCCGCGTTTCTGCTCTAAGGTGTTTGCAAATAATTCTTTGAGGGATATCGGGCTCTAGGCTTAATTTTTCCTTTCCCTTTTCATTTTGGCATGGGCTGTTCTAGCCAGTCTTTTCCAATGCCCACTATTTGGGCCTAAATTCTCAGTCACCCAGCCCAAATCGTTTGTGAAGCTCATTGCCATTGGGCCGTTTGGTTTGCATTCTTTGTCTTTATCTTCCTTACCTGATTCTTCATGTTCACTGGGCCCCATTTGAAATTTAAATTTTGGCTCTTCAAGTAGTTTTAGTTCTGCCTTCCACTGCATTGACTCCGCTCCCTCTTTTTGGATCTCACTTTTTTCCATATTCTCCATTCCTAACTTAGGAGCAAGCTTTTCAGGAAGTTTACCAAGACTGGATTCTCTCCTTTTGTGTGAAAGGTCTCAATCTCTGCCATCTACCTCTGGTTGTTTGTCTTTTCTGGCTAGTTCTGGGCAGTCTTTCATGTCGTGACTCAGTAGTCCACATTTGTAACAAAAATTTGGCAGACGTTCATATTTAAATTGCACTCACCGTGCCTCTTCTCCTTCAATTGCCACTTTCTTTCCCCTGACCAGTTTTTTTGTAACGTCCACACGAACCCTCACTCTTAAATACTTTCCCCACTGGACTCCAGAGTCTGCCACATCTACTTCCAGCACTTCTCCAAGCGTGCTTCCAATTGCACTTCCCGTTTCTCTCGTTCTGCTCTTTAGGGGCAAGTTGTGGATTTGAATCCAAAAGGGAGACCACTTCATGGTGATCTCCATTGGTGCTTGTTCCCCTTCAAACTCCTGGAGGAGGATAAGCTACTTTTCGTAATTCCATGGGCTCATATCAAGGACCTTCCTTTTATCTTTTTCATCGCCGAACTCTACTATGAATAATTCCTCTTCAACTTCCATAATTTGTAGGCCTTTATTTGGTTTCTAAACCATTCTCAAATTCTTCCTAGTGGCGTCAAGTGCAATACTTCTTTTTGATAAGCCTTTCATGACTAAACGGTTTTTTACCCCTCTCCTTTGCTGCTTTTGTGTTGTTAATTGCCAACACTATCTTCTTGTCCTCTTCTTCCGTGAAGGACAGTTTCTTCCAAAATGCCTCTAGTTCGTCAACCATCGTGCTTTGTCATTGACCTCACCTAGGGAGGTCACCAAACTCTTGTAAGGACGAAGCCTACAAGACTCACTCTACTACTACACGCTCAGAGGCATGAGAGCACCGAGTTGGCGTCTGTTTTTCTTTTGTTCGAAATTGTACCTATGTAAAGACACAGTTGCATGAATTAATGTTGCAGGATTGAAAAGGTTTTCTAAAAAAATAAAATCCGAGAATTGTCCATTGGCATGGTAGATATAAAGAATATGAGGTAGAGATCATGAAAATAAAGAAGTCATGAACATGGTGAAACAGTGAAAATACATACAAATTGCAACATATTATGCCTCTTAACATCTCAACAAGGATATAGAGGTTCGACTTGGTGTGACATCAACTAGCCTTCGCTCAGGCAATTTGTCTCATGTGGATGTGGTTTCGGAGTGGAGCTCCAAAAATTGGATGTCTCACCTAGACTTTGCCTAAGTGACAGCCTTGCCTAGACTATAAGGACCCCTATTTAACCAAAATACTTAAGCTTATGGATTTGTATCCAAATATGTTAATAATTGTTGAAGGGAGAAACTTTAGCTACAAATCAATTTTTTTTATTGATTTGTGAGAGTTTTGCCTCCAATGTCTTTTTATTTGAGGAATTTTGACAAATCAACCATTGGATTACATTTTCTTCTTGTATTCTCCATGCTTACAAAATTTCTAGAAAATTAAAAATTAATAGTTATACTATCAACAAATTGTTTAAATTGCAAGTTTCTGTAGTTTAAAATTATGCATAAAATGTAAGCTTATAAATTATATAGTAAATAATATTTTATTGGCAAAAAATTTGTCGTGTATTATGAACTTAAAGAACATGCAATTTAATGGTTAAATTTTTTAAAAATGTAGTTGATGAGTTCATAAAAATAATTAAAGTCGTCCATCTTAATGAATAGTCATTGCGTCATTAGTAGGCCATTAAAGATAGATGAATAACCACCCAAAACATTCAATAATGATCATCAAAGGCCTTAAACCCTCTCATCAAGACAAAGAACGTTACAATTAGGGTAATAATCACCCTCATTTATGTCCAACAGCTACCTAAGTCACCTATAAAAGGGACAATTTGTCCATTTGCTAAGGTACATCAAAAACTACTATAAAACACTGTTTATATACAACAAATATGGGTTGGTACTAACTTAACATCGGAGGCTCCCCCATCGGGCACAATCCGGTGGTCTCTTTCATCAATCCCTCCTTTATTTTGTAGGACTTACAAGATCGTCAAAAGCTCTGGATTGGACGAGTGACCCAACTAACGATTTTGACATCATCAGTAGTAATGTTAATTTTTTAAAGGAAGTTGTAGCCTTAGATTACAACTAACTTTGTAGCTAAATTTTATCATTCTTGAAGTTCTTTAGTTTATTCCTTGTGGGACTTCCACTCTCTCTCACACACACACACACACACACATATATATACAACAATCTTCCTCGCCAATATGGCTCCATTGTGGCTAAAAGGGGCACAAAAAAGTCTCTTTTTCCCCCATCAAAAATGAAAACCTCCTTGCTTAAAGAAAAAAAATATAATCATATTTTCTTTTCCTAATGAAAATATGGTATTAGTGGGTCCCACTTAAGACTTAAATTATTGCTTATCATAGATTTTCACATTTCTCACAGCAAGTCAAGGGTTGAAATAGCTGGTCCCATATAATTTTTTTATTAAAAAAAAAAAATTATTTATATATCATCATATGAGCCACCAAGACTAACAATATTTGCATCAATCTGTCTAAAATTTTCTGTCTAGTTTAGCATAAGAACCTACTTTTTTTTTTTTTACACAATTACTTCTCAAAAACACTTACATCAAATTATTTATTATACACAATTTTATTTAAATAATCATTTTTACTCTTTTATTATTTATTTATTTATTTATTTATTCAATCTCTCTCTACACTCACATATCCTCTTAGATCCAACTTTCTTGCCTCTCACTCCTCTCTCATCCCAAACCCACAATCTCTTACTTCTCTCTTAGTCGTCGCCATTGCTCTGCTTCTTCTTCACCTTTGCTTCTTCTTCTTCTTCTTCTTCTTCTTCTTCACAATATAGGTTTGATGATTCATATGAATTTTGTATATGGTTTTGATGAGTTTGGGATCTAGATTTAGGATGGATTTGATGAATTTGCAAAGGTTGCTAGGATTCAAGAGGAGATAGTGAAGGAATAAAGAAAGGGAAGAAGTCAAGAAAGAAAGAATCTGATGGGAGGAGAAAAGAGAGAATATGATGGGAGAGATGAAAGAAAAAAATTTATTAAAAGTTAAAATACAAAGATATAGTAGCAATGTAAATATTCACAATCACTATAGCTAGATTGTATATTTACACAATAATACACGGTCTGATGCAGGTCAGTTTTAGGCAATATTTACAACTTTTTCTATTATGCATCCACTAATGTGAGTGCTCTAAAAGTATATAACTAAGAAAAAAGAGTCTAAAACCTTCAAGTTTCCACTAACCTCTTTCTCTTCTATCTTTAAATTTTTTACAACTTCAAACTCTGAATTCTATTAAAAGCTCAAATTTTAATTACATAGAAGAGTAAGAGAAGAAATGTTGAATTCTATGTACTTTTTAAAAACATTTAAGGAAGTGAGGAACATATACAATATTTTAACTATATTACAATATCCTTAACACTTTACATTGATTTACTTTTAAAATTTATTTTAAGGGAGCAAATTACATGTTTATGTAATTTGATTAATCTCTTAATAAGATTGTTGTTAATTATTTATTACATTTACATTTTGTGTATGACAATTATATAAGCATATAATTTTTAATGTTTTTTTATAATTAATATCCATTAATATTTTTTTAGATTTTTATGTTATTTTCAATCTTGTCTTTTAATCTTTCTCTCTTGATTTGAAATTCCCGCTCTACCACTGGTGTGAGTTATTGTCTTTTAATGGACTTTGAGACCCGATCTTTCTACCACAAATAAGTCCCTTACTAGGTCCCCTTATCTATATGTTTTTTTTCTTTCACTTGTGTGTTACCCATGGGAACCATGTGAACTATATATGTTTACACCCATGGAAACCTCATGTTGTATCATTCTTCTTTTATTTAACACCATTTGCAATACTATATTTTTGGGTCTTTCATTTTTCAAGATCATTTATATATACTTTTATAGGCTTGCCTTGTATAATGCACGCTTGTGTGGGTTCCAACTTCCAAGTACATGTAGCTGGCTCCAACTAGGAAAATGACCTTGATAACTTAGCACATTGCCCTTCAATTCAAACCTTAATATAATATATAGAAACAATAATTAACTCAAAAATTTAAGCATATAGGTTTCAATCTGATTACCCATTCCCTCCTACATTACACTTAAGCCCATTAAATTTCTACACTTATAAATTAATAAGGACTCTTTCTCCTTATTTACCCCATTAAACACTCATATTTTTTTCCAATAAATTTGTCAACTAATTATTCATTAAAATATTAAAATAACAATTTAATATTAAAATGCTCCAATGGTTTTTACAACATTCAAATTTCTCTTCCTTTCCCTTTGTTATTTTGCAAGGGAGGAACATGAGGGGATAGAATTTTATAGTGGAGCTCTTTGTGGTCGGGTTGCTCCTCGAGAGTGGAGAAATTTTTATTTATTTATTTATTTTTATAAAATTGCTAAACAACAGAAAAGCAATTCCAATAAGGCTTGTTTAGTTTGGTAACTTTGGTTGGGAACCAAAAAAGGAAAAAAACTCATTGGTTTGCTAAATATCATTACTGAAGGTCTATCATGAGATATTAAATGAATGAAAGGATGTGTATTTAATGCATGAGTTGATAAGAGGGTTACGTGGAGTGTGATGTGTATAAAAGTGACAGGCTAGCAACAGGATTGATTCCATGCAATACCTAAGGTATTGCACGGTGTGCAATTGCTCAAATCTCAACCATTTATTAAATACAATGCTTCAAAAACATGTCATTTACGCCATGTCAATGATCCGTGTGCTCCTTCAATTAGTCTTTCTGGTTTCAACTTTTTACATTCTCCTCTTAAATTTTCAAAATTTCAGAATATCCCTCTCTTCCATTACAGTATTACACCAAATTTATCTAGATATCCATGGCCAAACTT
This sequence comes from Quercus suber, assembly GCF_002906115.3. Taxonomy (NCBI): domain Eukaryota; kingdom Viridiplantae; phylum Streptophyta; class Magnoliopsida; order Fagales; family Fagaceae; genus Quercus; species Quercus suber. The sequence goes on from NW_027070071.1 coordinate 315,819, forward strand.
CCATGGTTGTAGCTAGCATCCACTGAGTCCCCTGCCACCACCATCGACAGTTCATGCCTATGTAGCCTTCTCTTCTCTTAAAATTTTTGTCTCTCTATTTTCTTGTTCTATCAATCCCAATCGTGGCCTAGCTTCTCCTTGCAGCCTCCACCTCTATTGCGCAATGAATCTGTCAACATGGTATCACACTACAAAAAACGCGCTTTGGAGCTGCGTTTTTAAAAAATGCAGCTTCAGGGCATTGTTTGAGCTATGTTTTGCAAAAATGCAGTTTTAGGGTACTGTTTGAGCTGCGTTTTACGAAAATGCAGTTCCACCACTGGACGTATAGCTGTGTTTACTAAAAAAACGCAGCTTTAGACCCATCCAAAGAAGTTTTTTTTTTTTTTTCAATATATCCCAGAACTGCGTTTGTTAAACACAACTTAAACTGATATAGAGCTGCGTTTTATTAAACGTAGCTAAAAAATGTCTGGAGCTTTTTAAGCCGCGTTTAACAAAATGCAGCTTAAACATTTATAGAGCTGCGTTTGATTAAACGCAGCTCTAGATATGTTTAAGCTGCGTTTAATCAAATGCAGCTCTAGATTGCTATAAATTATATTTATAAAAAAAAAAAAAAAACCCTAAATTGCGTTTAATCAGAATCACTTTTGCCTAACTCGCCCCTCTCTATTATTATCTTTATAAAAAAAGTCTTTTTTATTTTTTGTATTTTGATGTTAGCTATTTTTTACGTTTGGTTTTTATTTTTATTTTCTATTTGTTTTTCTAATTGCTGAATTTACCTGCTGCGGGTGAAGCTAATGTGATTTAGCTGAATTTTTGGTGGCTTAAGCTATTGTGATTTTACTGTATTTTAGGTGGCATCGAAGGTGTTTGATGAAATGCTTCTTAGAGTTTTAGTTTATCCCTTTCTATAGTTTTTTTTTTTTTTTTTGGTTGGATTTTCCATATTAGTTTGGTGCTAAGACTGTGATTATAAATGTATGGTAATTGCATTTGTGTTAGTGTCTTATCTTTGAGAACTTGAACTTCTTTCCATGATTATTCTCTATGGATTTTTTTCCCTAGATTTCTTTGTCAAAGATCATCCCTTTGTTTCATTTATAGCACTAAAGATAATCAATTTCTCAGCACCAAACTCATGGAAATTCCCAAAAAAAAAAAAAAAACTATACAAAGAGATAAACTAAAACTCTAAGAAGCATTTCATCAAACACCTTCAGTGCCACCCAAAATACAGCAAAATCACATTAGCTTCGGCCACCCAAAATATAGCTAAATCACTGTAGGGGCCTTTTTTGTGTTGTGCTTTGGGCTGGACTGCCTCCTGCGGTGATGGACCCGGGTATTCTGAGTAGGAGAGTTGAGACCGGCCTAATTGCAACTCACTTTGGGCCGGCTTGTGCACAAACTTAGCCTCGTTTGCCAAGAGAGTACTTATGGCAGGCAGAGCTGTTTTTTAATAAGTCACGGCAGGCAGATATAATAACAAAAGAAAACAGGATATAGTTATCTTTCCTTGATGGAAAATAACCAAGTAATCTCTATTTTTATGATAATCACAATAATGATAATAGCTTTACAAAAGAAGTGAAAGATTAAATGATAATATGAATTAATCAAAGAAATAATATCAAGTTAAGTTTGGGTCCGTAGTGGCAAAGACCAAAGAGGAAGAACGCTTCCTCTCAATGAAACTAATCTCCTAGGAAAATATCCTGTCGTGGGGATTAATGACTTTGAGGGAATCAGACCTAAATGATTAGTGCCCAAAGGAATCACTATTGTTTAATCGTCTTCAAGAGAGTGGGATTTCGAGGGGGAGAGAAGGGAACCAATCTACTAGTGCATGCCCATTATACTTTTTCTTTTTGTTTTCTGTTTTCTCTCTAATCTTTTCTTCTTTCCTTTCTTTTTCTTTTGTTTTCCTTTCACTTCGTGATACCTCTGTTTTTCGATCTCCTTTACAGGGCATGGCAAGGGTCCTCTTATAGGGCCTGTCGTGATCGGATTTTACCACTTTACGCCTTAACCGCCTTTGTCTGGTTTGGGTGTACTTGCTGACCACCCAGGAGCTCGCCTGTGTACCACTTATTCTCGCCAGACAAAGGTAGGTTTGTGTTGTTTGTTAGTCCGCTGTAGCACCCTCTCCTGCCATGGCGTAAATGCTTTTTCTCTCTCTCCATGGCATGCACCCAATGGTTCTTCCCTCAATGTTGCCTCTTTTAGGCGATCTGTCATCCCAGCAGGACATACCTCCCAAAAGGGCTTAGGCAGGAACCGTAGAATAGATCTTTTTCCCTCTCCCCACCACCAAACCACACCCTCTTTACCTCTTACCTCTGACCCATGGCCCCACCACGTCCCATATTGGCTGGGTACAGGCTGGTGGTGCCTGGGCCTTGCGCGTGCCTTCTTGTTATGTATGTTTAAAATCTACATGTTGCTCATGCGTTTGCCGCAATCTGGAGCTTTATTTTCACAGTTTGCCGCTCTTCTTTATTCTTTTACGTGGGCTATTTGCATAATTCACTGTTCCCTTTAGAGGTTGGGCTTTACTTGGTACTGGGCTTCTTATTTCTTTTAGCCCACTTCTTAATTACCCTGACTTCCTACCACATTACTTGGCATTTCCTGCCGTGGCGATTTGCTCCTGCTGGGCCTCTTTTCAGTCCTGCTATTCCATTCTTTTCCCCAGTGGCTTAATATGGCCATTGGTGTTCTTATTTATGGGCTCCAGTGTCCCTTTCATTTTCCCTTGGGCCTGGACTTCCTCGGCCCACTCACTAACTCTGCATTCCCATGGGCTTTTACTAACTTGATTGGGCTTCCCCAGCCCAATTTCCTTATTCTCATCCTTGGGGTTCATGGGCTTGCCATAAACCCCTACTTTCTTTGTTTACATTGCCTTGGGCCTACTGCGGCCCATTCTTATTTTTCCATACCATATACTGCTCATGGGTGCTATTTCTCTCTTTCCGAGCCCTTTGGGCCCATTTGCTTCCTCAAGACCCATTTGTTCATGTTATGGGCCTGTGATCCATTATTCTTGCCGCTTGGGCTTAATGGTTTTATTCTATGCTTGCACTTCTATTTGCTGCTTGCGTTGCTAAGTTGGGCCTGTTTTACAAAAATGACCCTCAACATTTAGCCCCCTGAACATATGGAGCGTTCTTAAGGTTCATATGTGAATGAAAGACCTTTTTGTCTTTTTCACTCTCCTTCTTTCTTTTCCTTCGTAGGCCTTTTTTTTTTTTTTTAATTTTTTTAATTTTTTTATTTAAACTATGGACTCCTTCTTGCATATATATTTCTTTTCCTGTCATGAACAGTAGTGACTCTTCGAATTTTCCAAAATGGCAGTTGCTTTAAAACATAGCCGACGCCTTATTAATTTCATTCTTTTCTCGATGGCTGACCAGTCGCCTCCCCTCACACCGGCATTAATAACTCAGGTATTTAAGAGGAGAGTCCCTCGCCAACGAAGACACAAACTCCTTCTATTCCAAAATATCCTGCCTGTTTTTCTTCCTTCACCGTTTTCTTCTTTTCGAACGCCTATTCCCCTTTTACTCCAATGAATTCCTTACGCTATGGCACCGGTGAAAACTCAAGTTTCTTCCCGCCATAAAGGGAAAGGGGTCGTTTCAGATCCTCTGATCGGACAAGAAGTAGAAGAAGAGGTTGTGCGCTTCGATTCGGAACACTCCGATGAAGAAGAGGCACGGCTGACCCAGATAGTGAGTGCACCCCTCTGATCGATCCTTGGTATCATATTAGTCCCTACTTCCCTAAGACTCCTAGCGATTATGTGTCGCCGCCGCCGGGCCACGTGTGGCTCGCTCTCTGCCGGCGAAACCCTG